>NW_028278551.1:0-313337 GCF_059751315.1 Micrasema longulum | reverse complement strand
CCATGATATTCGAAGAAAACAGTCACCATCCTTGATGTTTGAGCGACTTGTGCGCTTTGGCTTTTGGTTTTTTTTTTTTTTTCGGAGCACTTCACTAACATGAATGTTTCCCAACCTGAAAGGCCACTGAATTTAGTTTGGTGTACCTGCGCTATGCGCATTACCACCATTTCAAAACGGAAGTTAAATATTTAAAAACTTGTCACTTTGATAGGGAAAAAGATAGAATCAAAAAACCCCACTCGTACTGTGGGACAAAGGAGAAAATGTGAAATTGAAGTATTTCACACCATAATTAAATTGCAGGAGCAAAGTCGGGGCAAGTCGGCTTATAACAATACCGCTTATCTGATATTTACTGCGAGTTAAATAAGTCTCACTGAGTGTATGTAAGAAATATAAAGTACTTAGAGTGCTTTTGGGTTTTGGCTCAATTGTATTTATAAGCCCACTTTTCATCACGCGTTACGATACGCTAAAAGGGTATCGACCGCAGAAAGCATCCTTCAGCGACAGATTTGCGTTGATTTTTTTGAATACTTAGCAAAATTAAGCGAAATTCGCAGAACAGAATATCGACATGTTTACACCGTTGCCTTGAACAAACTACAAGACAGATCGCGCTAAAAATCAACACGTATGTTTATGACAGTCCTACCAACCTTTAGGAGTTACCAAAATCTTAAGTTCGGTTATTTTAATTTACAAAATATTTTAACACAACGGTATATGTACATATGACCATGTTTTCTAGCAGATAAAATGATTTCGTATTATAAAACATAACCTTCAAACCAAATCACAAAATGTTTACTTACTATTTGATTGTCGCATAAACTATAAATTCAAATATAAAAGCTTTTACTCACGCGGATTTTCTGTTTATATCGACTCTTTTAAGCAAGCTGATTATCATAAGTCTTGTAAATCACATCTGTATATTTTTTAAAAACAACTTCTGGATTTTAGGATAAAAATGGAAATGAAATTTAAAAAATCGTATTTTATATAGTGCTTAGTAACAATTAATTTTAATAACCCTTAAATTCGTATTAATTAAATTAATTCTTATGGGATGCGAGCTTTTTTTAAAAACAACTTCTGGATTTTAGGATAAAAATGGAAATGAAATTTAAAAAATCGTATTTTATATAGTGCTTAGTAACAATTAATTTTAATAACCCTTAAATTCGTATTAATTAAATTAATTCTTATGGGATGCGAGCTAAATATTTTATACAAGTTTAAAAAAGTCAAATCACCGCACACCAAAATTCTTCTGAAGCATGTATTCTCAAAACTCAAAAATTTGCGGTTTCAAAGAGAAGATAGGTACTATGCAGACGTTATACAGGAAGCATTTGGTTTTTTACCCAAAACTAATACTACCGCATCTTAAATGATTCTTTACTTTTTGATTCTCATTTGAACACCCTTTCATTCAACCATTCACTACCCTTTGTTTTATGAAGGGCGGTATTCTATATTAATACGTATTGTTATCGGGGTGTTACCGAAAACAAAGATACATAGAAGAGTAGTTTGCAATCCTTGATTAAAAAATTAATTGAAATTCCAATCTACAATTGTTTTTAAAAATAAAACAAAAAGGTTTTGATTACTAGAATTACTGTGGGTGGTATTCAATTGAAATCTGCTCAACGCTCTCTGTTGTCTTTTTAAAAATTTTATGTAAACATCAAAGTCACGTGTATAGATTTCTTCGTATAGCCAGTATGGAATTCAAACGTTATTAATAAAAAAATATATAAGAAGACTTACCTCAGAGATAATATGATTATTGAAAAGAGTATATGATATTCATTTACTGGACTTCTGATCTGTCATTACCTGATGTAAGTGATCACTTTATGAATTGTGATATATTCACCATTTTAAAAAAGGTCCGTTCGTTTGGGTCTTGATGTAAATACCAAAATCCCAGATTATGCCTTACAAATTCTTCCCTTACCCTGATCAGAATCTTTATAATAATGGGCAGAGGATCGAGTTTTTTTTAAAGTTAGAAATTTTAACACGATGCGTGCTGTCTGGAACTCTAATTTATACCCACTCAAAATAAAATACCGATTATTAAACTCTTGTATACTGCCAGTATTCCTACATATATGAATGCAAACGGCACCTTACTAAAACTCAAAACCCCAAATTTCGGAGTTTTGATATTAAGTGCTTGAAAAATATATTTGGTGTTCGGTGGTTGACTAACATTGAAGTCTGAGAATGGACGCAGCAGCCTCCTATAGTGAACGTTTTCAGGGTGCGGCGGTGGTCCTGGCTTGGACACGTGCTGCGGAGGCCTCAAGAGCCCCTTAACCTAAGTTTCCAGTTCTTCACACCTGTGGGCTCCCGCTATCCTGGAAGGCCGTTGATGACGACCTTTCAGCTTTATTCGACGGGTCTAAGGGATATGGGGTTAATGTGGGAGAAGGCGAGAGTGCTAGATAGGGTTTCTCGGAGGCGCCTTCTGATGTCCACATGCTGCACTTAGTAACGTTCATGTGAAACTGTGAATTAGAAAAAAATATATTCACTTGTTTCAACATAAATATTTACATACCCAACACGTAGAACTAGACAAAATACTCCATATTTTTCCCCCTTCTCAAACCAACTATCTTTATCTTCATATTACGAGTATACACAGACTACAAAATGAATGTATCCTTCATATCGACATTTTTAACTTGTGTCTTTGTGAATTCAAATCGTCTCTTTATAAATATTTTTTGATATTCTATAGTAGCGATTAACGATTAATTTGCAAAAACTACTTATGTTAATGATCTGCAGTTAACTCATTTTATGTTCATAATACACCGACTTATTTTATAGCTTTTGTACGCTGACATAGATTTACGTTTACATATTTTTCTTTTTCTTTTTATATATTCATGTTTTCATTTTGTTTTTTTTTTTATTTTTGTTCAACTGTACTTATAATGTTATATTTTATATTGTAAACGGCACTTGTACTGTATAATAAATAATTCAATAAATAACGCAAACATATTTTTTTAAACCATTTATTGTCAAACTGGCAACATTGCATGTCAACTTTCATAATTTTATTCGTGATCTGTAAAAAAAATATTTTCTAGTTAAAACGATGGAAATTTTCGTAGTTTCGGTTTATGCTCTATGTAAAATTCTTTCGTCTCTCTTACAATATAAATCAATGTACACAAAACTCTTTAAGGTTTTAAAATCCAATACATGTTCAGAAAGATGTGGACATATTTAAAATATTATTTTATAAAATAGTACAATCTTTGTTAGTTTATCTAAATCTATATATGAGCCTTTGCTCCCTTCTTTTTAATAAGTGCCTTTAAGTGAGTTTCAAATAGATTTAATAATTATCAATTTCTGGCTTCCTGTGGGTTCTAGTAATGAGCGAGTAAATTTAGAGTAATCTGCTTCTCGCATGTTCTTCCCCATTATCCTGATGGCGTGTGTAGTGTATCCCGTATCTAGGGTCAAATAGGCCAGGAGCTAGGACTTATTCAATCTTTATCCTTACAACCTAATATTAACACCGCACTCATCTTCTGAGAAAGATCCTAATGATGAACAAGTGATTATTTTATTTTAACTGTTTTTTTTTTTTTTTTTTTAATAATTAAATTATGCAAATAACTCATAAGATTAACTGTACGTCTAGATTACAGCAATCAAACCAATGTTCCTTGATGAAAAAAATGTTGGGAATGAATTTAGACTCTTTAATAAGGTCTATACCCAAAGACCTTGTTTTTCAACAATACTTTGAGTTTGTCCAAATTTTTGTAGACAAGGACTAGATTCAACTCCCTGAAAATTGAAAAAATAATATTTTCAGGCGTTGCCTTGTATGTAGGTGAAATAATTCAATTTGATGAATCTCACCCGCATAAATAAAAGTTTCAGCTCTTTAACTTCACAAACATCAACAGATGAAAGAATTGAAGGAATATAGATGTTCAAATATAGGCAGAATGGTGAATGTTACACAGTGTGTAAAGTGGCCACTTAAACCAGCCATTGACAGGACATAAGCCCTATAGATGCCTGGACTTCTATATTACCTTCTCTTAAATGTTCTTTATCTCTGTTTTATATCATTATTCATATCCTTTGCTGATGACATGAAAATTTACGCCTGCATTAAATCTCACACTGACTGTGCAAAAATGCAAGAAGATCTCGACAGACTTTTTCAGTATTGTAATCAAAATTTACTGGAGTTAAATATTAGTAAATGTCATTCATTTTGTATTTCGCGCAAACAAACAACAATCAGCTTTCCTTACTCTTTTAATAATACCCCGATCTCTATAACAGATAGTCAAATTCGCGACTTAGGTGTTATTATTGACTCAAAACTAATGTTTAATATTCATATTGAATCAGTCCTAAAAAAAACATATAAAATGGTCGGACTTATTATGCGAGTATCAAAACCTTTTAAACATGCAGAGACATATGAAAAACTCTACAAAACATTTGTTCGTCCCCAGGTAGAATACTGTACTCCTATTTGGTCACCTTACTATAATGTAAGTATTATTAGACTAGAAAGGGTCCAACAAAATTTCTTTAAGCAGGTCGACTACCGGTTAAACATTAACTTTTCTAATCATGCTGAAAGTATGCAGTACCATGGAATAAACTCTCTTAAAAATCGAAGAATAATGTTGGACCAGTTATTTTTATTCAAATTAATAAATAATAAAATTGATTCTCCTAACCTACTAGAAAGACTTCCATTCCGTGTGTCATCTAGACCGACAAGGCAAAATCTTTTGTTTTACACTGAAAACGCGTCAACAAACTATTTTAAACAATCTACGATACCTAGAATATGCGACCAATATAACAATATATTTACCGAGGCTGATATTTTTTGTGACAATGTATGTAAATTTAGGTCAAAAATTATTGAAATTTTGAGAGAAGCAGACATTTAACATTATTATTGTATAAATATTTTTTCATTTCGTTTCTTTTACATTTATTATATTGAACATAATTTAAATTATTGTATTAAGTGTAAACAATTTTTTTGGTGTGTGCATGAGTTTCTTACTCTAATATACAAAGAAATTGGCAATATATGTGTACATACCGTTTGTTTACCTAATAAAATAAATAAATAAATAAAAAAATTAAAAAAATTAAAAATAAAATAAAATAAAAAAATGTTTTATTTTATTTTTTAAAATAATCAATGATGAAAAAAATGTTGGAAATGAATTTAGGCTATTTAATAAGGTCTTTACCCAAATACCTTGTTTTTGTTTGCGTATATGTACGCTTTGTGTTATCTTTTGGGATCTGAAACTGAGTGACTTTTAGAAAGGTTTTATTATGCCCATTGCGTTGAACCTTGTTGATACCTCTTATGTGGGTGTACGGATGGGCACTTTCAAGAAGACTTTAAAATTGTCTCTACGTGCAATATTCGTCGGATGAAGTGCTGTCTCACTTTCTGCCTCCTATGCTATTTGTTAAATTCCACTCACCGAATGGTTTTTAGTGTGTATCAAACAAAAATGTTAAAATAATGTCAAAGTTGATTAATTAATTAATTAATTATGGATAACTTATACAGCGCCATTTTCGTAATAAAATACCTCAAGGGCGCTTTACATGGTGATTCTATTGTTAAGTTAATTTAATTGAAGCTTTTAAATTTGTAATTTAATTAAAATAATTTATTTTGTTGTCACGTGCTACGGATTTATTCAAATGATTTAGAGAACAAGTGGGTTTTAAGTTTTTTCCGAAACATCACTTCACTTTCACAGCCTCGCACCTCTGCTGGGAGAGCATTCCATGCCATGGGGCCTGCGACCGCAAATGCGCGTTCACCAAATTTAGTGCGCTGTTTGCGTAGAGGTATAATAACTTTTCCTCTCGCCGTAGACGTAGCTGATCTAAGCGTGAGACGCCTGTCAGCTAGTTCATCTGGAATGCATAGTTCCCTTAGATATTCCGGAGCCGAGTTGTGCAGTGACTTATACATAAGCCAACAGAGTTTGTATTCGACCCTCTGTGGAAAACGTAGCCAGTGTAGTTCCCGAAGTAGTGGAGTGATATGACTGAACTTAGAGATTCCGAAAATAAGTCTCGCTGCGGCATTCAATACAGATTGTTGATGTCATGATTATGGTAAAAATTCAAAAATACAAGCGATATTTTGAATCATATACTTAAATAAATATAAAATATGTTAGGAGCTGTTTATAGTTATGCCATACCCGTATTTCAGCGATCCAATTGGAACAGATATTGAACTACATAAATTTGGTCTGGGTTACTTCACAATTATTAGAAAAACAACACTACTAAGTGCACCCCTATTGTGGCTAATCTAATTTTCAATAAACCCCCCTGAAACGCAATTTAGCACTCCCCGATTCTAATGTACTATATTTATTTATATGACAGTTGTAGTCGGCATTAGTTTACGGGATGTTTAACCCATCACGTAATGCAGACCGCAAATATATGTTTTAAGGTAATGCATAGAAAGCAGATAGCTGCTAAACTGCCGATATATACAGAAAAATAGATCCATATAATAAGCCGTATTCAGCAAGCAAATTGCCCTATTTATGGGTAAATTCTAACTTGCATTTGTACTGCTTCTGCGTGTGTAAAACAGTGCATGAATCTCGCTCTGGTTTAATTGGGAACATACAAACTGATCTCTTTCAGTATATTTGGATTGTATAAACTTCCATTAATCAGCTTATAGAAATGTTTCCCAAGAAAAAAATTTACGACGAGATTTAAGGGTGTTGTAATTTAGCATCCCTGCTTGAAATAATGATTATTATTATTTTCTTTAAGATATAAATATCAAAACTTCTCTGTTTCGAGGATGTGGTTTGATTCAGAAGGATCCCAAATTATGGAAGACTATTCTAGTATGCTGCGGACTATCGTATAATACAATGTGCGAATTGCAGTAGTATTATTAAAATATCTAGACTTTCGAAGTACGAATCCAAGCATCGTACTATATTTATTTATACTTGTACATTGTTTGTATTCTTTTTTTTATACAGAATAGTGTTTCCCTCACTGGGTGTCCCGTGCCGAGTAAAACATTTTACCAAATGTGAAACATGCCTTAGATTAGCTATTTAACAAAGTTAAGATAATAATAACAATAAAAAAACGTAATTAATACAATTAACCTAATTATCATTAACATAATAAACATTAAAAAACTAAAATAATCATTAAAAACATAACTAATTTATATAGACTAATAGAACAAATTTCAATACAGTACACACATTTTACCTATTTGGCTTGATCCACTCATCGATCTGTGTGCAACCCACCTCCACTATCCATTTCTTAATAGCATTTTGTTATTGTGAGAGCTTACTAATTGTTCTTATGGATAATGGAAGTAGATTGCACACTTTAACCGAGTAGTAGGCCAATCCTCTTTGACCGAAGGTTTTTTTTTTGCAGCATCAGGGTGGAGTATCTAGTAACTCTTGTATTTGTAAAGGAACGTAGAGAATAATGTTTACGTGCGTAAGATAAGATAATTTTTATTAAAGCTTTTTGTACAATTGATATTAGCTTGTCATTTGCACATCCCCATCCAATTATTCCATATTCCAAAACTGATTGAGTTATTGCGTAATATATTTTTACAGGTTCTTTTAGGCTTATTATATTTCTTATAGTTTTAAAAAGGTAAATTTGCTTTTTCAATTTATTTTTAATATGTTTTATTTGATAAGTCTGTCTTAAATTCCCATCTTTATAAGTTCCCAAATATTTAATTGAATCTACTCTGTCTAACGATTTACAAATACATTTAATATTTGGATTTTGGTTATTGTAATTACAGCTGTGAATAGTTAAGGAAAGATTTGGATTACATATAGTTTGATTATTAATTTTAAATGTTATGTATTATGTTTTTGATTGATTAAGTGTTAGATAATTTGAGTCTAACCATTTTTTTGACTAAGTTTAAGTTATTTTCAGCCTTTCCAAATACAATATCCCATGATCTTTCTTAAGATAGTAGCACAATTTCATCAGCAAAGCTAATTATAGAGCCTTTTATAGATATATTACAAAGATTATTTAAATAGATAAGAAACAAAATTGGTCCAAGAATACTTCCTTGAGGGATGCCAAATGAAATTTTGTTTTCGTCGCTAGATTTTTTGTCTATCTTTTCTATTTGCTTTCTGTTTTTCATTTAACTTGAAAACAGCTCTAATTCCTTATTAAGGATTCCTACATTCCTAAGTTTTTCAAAAAGTATGTCGTGTTTAATAGTATTGGTATATTTATTTAGTTTATTGTTTAATAGGCCTTGCATAATTCGAGGAAAATACCTATACATTTTTCTCTATTGTCAAGATTATCATATATATAGCTCGTTATTTTGGCTATTGCATTTGATGTTCCTGTGTTTTCTCTGAAGCCAAATTGCTTAGGAAAAAGTATGGAATTTTTTTCAAGATAGGTAATTAATTTTATGTATCTACAACGCTAGTAATATGGTACATAAACGTGAAATTCGCTTCAAAAATATTACCAAGAGCTTTAATTATATTCTATGTAAGTTCTAACCGAAATCTCTAAAATTCCAACTATTAGTTTTAAATTAATAGTATTACCATATTGCTACATTAATCCAAAAAGAGGAGATCTTAAAACGGTTATATTTTAGTGTTATATTTATTTGTTTAATATAAAATATGTACCTATACCTAAAATTCTGCTATAGTAGGCATGAAATTCGTAAGCAGGTTTTAATTTTGATTTTCTTATCTCATAAATAATTTGAACTATTACAGTTTAATCCAAAATTAATAATTATCATTTCTTCAAAGATTGAAGAGTAGTCTTTCTTTTTTCTTTGCATCTTCACGATCAAGTATTTATAAAAATATATTTTCTTTACCATAAGGAAGTGAAGAAGTATTTTAATGTACTGCTTATATGAGAAAATAAGTACACTAGATTCTTTTACATGATTTCAAATTGCGTAATCATTTTTTTTTAATTTTTAAATTTTGAACCTTCATCAAGGCGTAAAAGTAATATAATAATACTAGTTGTCATGGGAATGACCTAAATCGCTATTGTCCTAACTTCATCATCATCATTCCCTTTCCGCACCTAATGGTGCATAGGGCACTGCATTGATACACCAATTGCAGCATATCTTAGTCGTTTTTGTTACATGACGACTTATGACCTGTCATTGCCTGATTAAAGTGGCCACTTTACACACTGTGGAACATTACTACTCTAAAAATTGTTTATTAAACTACTGGTATAAGAAGTATGAAAATCGGAAAATGTTTTCAAGTGTTGCCTAGTAGGTGAAATAATTCAGCCGGATGAATCTCACCCACATGATAAAGTTTTTAGCTCTTTAACTTCACAAAAGTCTACTGATGGAAGAGTTAAGTTAAGAGTTACACAGTGTGTGGCCACTTAAACCAGCCAATGACAGGTTACAAGCCCTGTTAATGCCTAAAATTACACATTCCCTTCTCAAAATATTTTTTCTGTCTTTTGCAACAAATTTAGATCTAAATATTTCGTGTCAACCATGCCGGGAATTGAACCTAAAACCTCTTGCATGGTAGGCAAACGCTCTGACCACTAAACCACTAAGCTAACTTATTGTGCTTACTTGGAGTATGAAATATATGGTAGTGATAGTAAATAATCTTTTTCACATCTTTCAAAAGTATTTTGATATCATATTATATTCAAGGTACCTACAATAAATAATATTTTTTTAGATATAAATTTGGGAATATGGGAGTTAAGGCATTTACGGGGCTTATTTATTTTCTAGCATACTTTTTTTTCACATGGTATTTTGTGGAACGCATCCCCTGTGTAAAAAGAGGGTACAGTGTAGTTATCTAATTAAACACGAACTGTCAATAAAGAACATAAATCGAATTCATGAAAAATACACGTTTGTTATCCTACATTTTTTTTGTGAAAACGTGTTCTACGTAAGGAATCAAAGCAGTCGGGAAAATTAATCAGAATATTTTTCATCGGTAACCTGATATATACACAAATATATTTTATAACAAGATACAGCATAATAAACCTAACAGGTATCTCTATCGCTATGGTAACTAGGCGACCTTATCGATTACTTTACGCTTTTTTTCCATACCAATCTATTTTAATTCTCAATTGAAAATATTCCCTTTCCAAAGATATCGTTGAATTCATTTTCCATGAACCCAAATATAATAACCGATTGAAAGAAATATAATAACCGATTGAAAGTAGTTACTAAGTCCTTTGTAAGAATAAGGATATTGGTCTGTCATAGAAAACGACGAAGGGGAAAGGGAGATTTTGGAATTAATTTCCGATTATGTAATAGATTTTCCTTTTACAGAAAAAGCTTTATATTATTTGGGTAAACATTTTACCCGGCACCACATTATAGCACCTTTTAAATACACGTTTACCTTGTTCTTTCATTTATGTATTTTTGCTCTCTCTCTCATTTCATTCAAACTTATTTTTTGTTAACATATTACAACAGAGATGAAGAACATTTAAGAGAAGGTAATATAGAAGTCTAGGTATCTACGGGGCTTATGACCTGTCAATGGCAAGTGGCCACTTTACACACTGTGTAACATTCACCATTCTGCCCATATTAGAACATCTATATTCCTTCAATCCTTTCATCTGTTGATATTTGTGAAGTTGTCTACAAAAATTTGGACAAACTCAAAATATTGTTAATTTTTGTTTTGGGTTTATAAACATGCATTTCCTTAATATTTCTTAAGGTTATTTTTTGCTTAGTGTTTAATATTTTAAATGCTGTTGATGGTTTTTAAGGTTTCTGTCGGCCTCGTGGTGAAGTGGTCTCGGGTTTGATCCCCGGCATAGTTTACTTGAAATATTTATTTTAAAAGGTATTTTTACGCTATAACATTTCATAATCCCTGGACTGGCACTTGAAACCCAAGACTGATTATTTTACGTTTAAAAAAAAAACAAGATAAGCTGCGATTGGTGTACCAAAGCGGTGCTCTATGCACCATTAGATGCGTAAAGGAAATTATGATGATGACGGGTGGTTTTCTAGATTTCTCAGCCAGAAATATTTTTCAATTTTAAACTGTTATTATGTTATAATTATCTTATTAATATTTAAAGCATTAACTTTGTTACAATATTTTTAGTGTGTCCAATCGTCTGTAGACAAAAGACTGGATTTCGCCCCCTAGGGAGTCATTAACATTAACAATTCACAACAGGGATGAAGATTTTTAGGCATTGCAATATATGAAATAATTAGTTCAGATGAATTTCACAACATTAAAGGTTTCAGATTTTTAACTTCACTAATATCAACAGATATAATAATTTAAGAAATGTGGACGCTCAAACCTTCTGCCGACTTTTTTTGTCTACCGGTTTCGAGACGTACCCGTTTTTACGTCAGAACCCTAATTGTTGTGATATTTAATAAAATTAAGAAATATTTCCCCTGTAATTATAAACATATATTATTTATTACATGTAATATTTCCGTAAAACTAAAACAAGCGAACATTATAATATGAATTGGGCGATCGTGAGTTTTATCACAACTTTTAAATTACAATTGCTTTGTTTATAGTTGTATGGATTCTATTTAAATGACCATTATCATCATTATTTTCACCCAGAGGTGCATAGAGCACTGCTTTAGTGCTCCAATGCAGCTTATTTCGATCGTTTCTATAAAATTGAAGGTAGGGTGATCAGTCCCAGGCTTCAGCTGCAAGTCTTGGAGCAGTGAAATATTGCAGTGTTGAACCACATTAAAAAACAATATTGATTTCATGTCTTCCCTGCCGAGAATCGAAACCAGGACCTCAAACATGGTAGACGAACGCATCAAATACTATATCACGAAGCGGATGTTTGCCATCGAGCTAGGTATATTTACTTACAGACTATATTTTTTATCCACCCGGACTCAGAACTGAATACAGAAATGATAGTGGTAATTAATCAAATTTTTTATTGTTTAAATTTCTTAGATAAGTCTGGGGCTTTGATCATGGTTCTGAATATTAAAAAAGAAATGAATATTAAACTTATCTAATACAATTCATATTGGTATTGTAAGAAAATTCTCCCATGAATACTATTTCGTTATTTTTACGATAACGAATATTTTGTTTAATCTTTTAAATTACAGCTGATCAAATTACCGGCTCGTTGTGAATTATAACTGTAAATAAAACAAGTAAACAAGCATAAAACTTTATTCCCGTAGTCTAAATATATTTATTCCGACAGAAAGAGAGACTTTCATATTCCCTTCTGATGAATGTTTTCCCTCTCTGTTGCAAAAAAAATCAATGAGTGCATTTTGATTATTAATCCATTCGCTTGGGTAGATTAACTTTTATAGAATAGTCGACCGTTCAACAAATTCAATTCAATATGCAGCGGTCTGTTAATCAAAAAACTAAGATGCAACATTAATGCATGTTCATCTATTCTATTGTGATTCGAGATTTAAAACGGTTTACAGGTAATTATTGTTGATATATTGAAATATTTTAATACTAAACAACCCTAACAGTAAACACTACAACAATGATTTGCAGGTGTTCAGTTTGAAGTTCGTTAATTTTTTTTTGACAGGTTTGTCTCATTCACAAGTTTTATCACTCATCAATGAAATCAATCTCAACATAATGCGTTAAGTTAACCCTAAACTGCGTTAGAATTAAATCTTCATTACTTTATATCCCATGAATTCAATACTTCAGAATCTTCGAAAAATTGGTGTTAAGAATTATTTCGGAGAAATTAAATACGTGCGGAAACCAATTCGGATTTAAAGCAGCTTTGTCAACAGATATGGCAATATTTGCCTTAAAACAAACAGTGGCCTACTATAAATCAAGAAAAACAAATACATACGCATGCTTTCTGGATTTGAGTAAAGCATTTGACCGCGTAAATCATAAAATATTATGGAATAAAATGGAGAAGAAAGGAATTCCATCTTGTATTATTAATACGTTGGCAGCCTGGCACACACAACAGGAAAATATTGTAAAATGGGGAGATGCTACATCTTCGCCTTTTTATTTGAAATGTGGAGTCCGACAAGGAGGTTGTCTGTCTCCGGCACTTTTTAATTTATATATGGATGATCTCACCGTGCTTCTTAATTTATCCAAAGTCGGATGTCATGTTAACGGCGTCTGCGCTAACAATATTAGTTATGCAGATGATATGGTATTATTGACTCTATCTATTAATAGTATGAGATTGTTGCTCAATATTTGCGAAAAATATGCAATTGACCACAATATGATATACAATGCAAAAAAATCTGCCGTACTTATATTTAAACACAAGACGTCACTTTCTGAGTTCGTGAACCCATCACCACCTGTATTCCTAGACAACAACAGTTTAATGGTAACTGCAAAAGTCAAATATCTAGGGCACATACTGACTGATAATTGTAAAGACGACCAGGACATAGAGAGACAGAAAAGAGCCATTAATGTCAGGGCCTCTATGCTAGCGAGACGCTTCTTTCAATGCAGTAACGAAGTGAAGAAAATCATATTTACTTCGTATTTGACGTCCATGTATACAGCGGAACTTTGGAACAACTATACGCAAGGAGCGTGGAATAAATTAAGGATCACGTATAACAACTCATACCGACAATTATTCGGATTGCCTAGGTACTGCAGTGCCTCTGAAATGTTTACAGCTGGACGAATAAACACCTTCGCTGCCCTGCTTTGCCAAAGAGCCTGGAGCCTATGGGAACGCCTAAAAAAGTCTAATAACGAAATTCTCCAAGCCACTGCAGAGTGGATCCAATCACCGTTGTTCAAGCGATGGCGCGATATGTTAAGACCACCATAAGTGCTGCAATATAAAATTTTATTTTATGTTTATATTTATGTTTATTGTTATATTTATGTTTATTGTTATATTTATGTTTATTGTTATATTTTTGTTTATATTTATATTTATGTTCATGTTTATATGTTCATATGGTAGAATTGGCTCTGCACTTTATAGCCATTTTACTGGAATAAAAAATAAAAAAAAAAAAAAAAAAAAATACAAATTATAGGAATATTTAAAAAAAAAAACATTTCAATAACATCAATACTGGTAACCATTTTTTATCGATTTTATCAGCCCCAAAGTTTTAACGTCTAAAAAATAAAATAAAAAAACCGTTCTGTTTTTATCTCAAATGTTATATTTATAAAAAAATACGTTAAATTTAATTTTTTTAATGTTTGTATGTAATACGTACAAAATATAAACATCGGCGAATTATTTTTCGATATAAGAGAATACTTAAAATTAGAAGCAGACAGATTAAGATTTATGAACAATTTTTATTGATAATAAAACTCGGCAAATGGAAATAATATATTTACAATTTATTTTCTGAAAAAAGATAATAGAAAAAAACAAAAACCGTAGAGAAAATGGAAAATGAGAAAAGGAATATTGAAATGCGAAAAGGGGAAAAAAGGGAAAGGGGAAAAGAGGAATAAAAGGGGAAAAAGAAAGTGGATTGAAGAAAGGGGAATGAGGAAAGGGAAAAGGAAAAAGGAAAAAATGTGAAAAGAGAAATGAGAAACGGGAAAAAGGGGGAGAACTTGACTCTTTTTACTCTCTTTCCCCTTTATCAAATCTTTGATTAATTTAATTCCAATATTTGAAGAAGGCAAAATTGGCCGTTGACAAGATTGTCAGTGGAACTCAAATCGTGTGCTTTATGCAATTCGCATAAAATTAGTTTTTAATAGTTTGGCATTTTAGGGTTAAACGAGAATGTTTTTTGTCATCGCCTTATCTATCATTCCTTCATTTTGTTTTGAATGAGAGGAATCCAGACGCTATTATAGTGAGAAATTGGATTCACTATACGTTGTGTAAAGTATTCATTCAGTAAATCCCAATCAACCACATATGAATTTAACGCAGACGATAATTTGATTCTCCTATCTCGCCGAAATGGGGGCTAATTGAAATCCATACTGGAATGCGATATCAATTATTTCAAAGACAAATGAAAACTATTTACAGTTAGCTCTGATTTAGCTTAGATCGCATTCCATACTTTGATCTGATAGGAATTGTGAATGATGTGAATAATTCATGGCTAAATAAATCATCAAATTCTCTCTTTATGTTTTTCTACGTTGGTAATTTATTTTATTACGAATTCAAACAGATGTACACATTAATAGTATTGTGGCTTTAGTACATCGAGTGTAAGTCTAAGTACCGACCTGTAAAATGAATGTAATGTTTGCCTTGCGATTTTGAAACGTAAGCGTTTTAATTCGCCAGAATAGACCTAATTAGGCAGAACGTAGGTACTTTTTAGGAACCACTTTGAATAGCTAAACCCAATTTGGTGTAATGCTCGGAGCATGAATGTAGGGGTGGACATTGGACATTGTTTAGTCTCCATAATTTGATTTGCCGGAGTCTGATACCATCCTTTGTCGGCGAGCAGTAGTGTGGAAAGGCTAATGAAGCGATGGGATACAACTATTCACGAATATACTGACTCAAGTACATTTGTTAAAATTATTCACCGTTTAAGAGGAAACGCGGTCTGACTTTTTTCATACAAACGTATTCCCGTATTTTCTCCCTGGATTAGGCTCTAGAGCAATGATTTTTTACACACCATATAAATTTTCAATTGGCATGTCTCTATTGTTTTGCTTTTTTGATAAATTGTTTCTTATGGAAGCTAGAATCATCCAAAAACCAAAAAAAAAACAGTTTTATCTGCCGTCTTCGGACGTACGGTATACAAACATGATTAATAATAAGAAAAACAGAAAAAGAACATCAGTTCTGTATCAACAGAAAATTTCATTCTGATACTCTTTCTTAAAGAAATAACCTAATCGATTCATTCGACGGAACAGCCAAACGACGATTTTGTCCAAAAAAATTAGCAAAATAAGTCGGACGTGCAGTTGTCATTTTTGCATAGTATCGGAGAGGCATTTGGGAGAGAGTAACAGAAAAATAATGTTTAAATACCTATTCATGGCAATTGTCTTGCATCGCAAATTATCTTAAGGGACCACGAGAGCTTTTGTTTTTATCGTTAAATTTATAATTTATTTTATTCAAATTAAAAAAAACGTTTAGAAAAAAATCCCACTTTGTTGGTTTTTTTTGCAATTTGCCGGCAGGGTTTTAATCTAATACTATTTATATTGTACAAATATTATCGTTTGTGATAAATTCAATTAAAATTTGAGAAAAATGGTTTGGAAGAAGTTAGACACTATTTTTAAATGGAAAATTTTACGAAAACTATATTATTCATAACTCAAGTTAAGTATGCGTTTCTCAATGGAATACCGAAATAGATTTTTAAAAATTTGTTTACGAATTCAAAATAACACTCGTTTACAAATTAATGACTTTATTACGGTTTTTTAGGCTGTGCCCGTGTATCTTTAAACATTTTTATCCCGTTAAAAGCAGTCGATGCTAACTGTTCAAAACTGTTGGGAGTTGGGACTAATGGTATTAATTTTTTTTAATGGATGAAATATAAACTTCTAGTATCAGTAAATATACTTTATAGTATATTGCATAATTGAGAAAGTGAGTGGCTTCTTCAATTATGTTACTTGTACTTACTTTAAAAAATTGATCTTCGTTATCTACACATTGTAGAAACATAATCTTATAAATAACATGAAATTTGTTATAACAGCAAGATAACCTAGCATCAACAACTATTTCTGAGACAGATATGTTTTTTTTTTTTAATTTTGTTATAACGCAACAGAAGGCCTCATTATAGTGTTGAATTTCAGCACATAACACCCAAGTTTGAGTAAAATGACATTTTAGTTTTTGTGGTCTCACCGGAAATCGAACCCGGAACCCTATGTGCGTCAATCAAGCATCCAAGTCATTACACCAAAAGACCGCCATATGGGTAGTTCTTCTTACTTTCGCTTTCATATAGTTTAATATTGAGAGAACTCTTCTTACTAGAATAACTTTTGGTTTTTTATTTGCATACTGTGTTGTATTAAATGTGAAATAAAGTATGTACTGGCTTTGTGCTGACTCACAATCAACGCAACCTAACATCACTTGAACCGGTATTACTCTGGTTCGCTACATACCTTTTTACGTATATTATTACACGAAATTCCTACAGTCCAATGTTCTCCTGCGAAGGGCGGCAATGCATTGTGTATGATACTATTGACCTTTTCAAGCTTTGGTCCGAAAATCAACAATGCTGTAGGTCATTTTACTGTTACAAGTCAGGATCCTCACAATTACGTAACAAAACGTATTGCCATAATTAGGAAGTTCAGAGTTTTTTTTTTTCAATACACTATTAAACTAAGCCAAAATATTTTTATTTCATTTTTATAAATTGTATTACCAGCGCTATGATTTTTAAAGTTTTCAATTGTGAAATTACTCCGCCAGTGACTTTACAAGTTCTAGTCGGTGAGTTCTGCCGGTTGGTCAGTTGTCTTCCCGGAAATTTGTTTATTTATTAATTTACAGTAATTCATTTTGAGACTAAATCCCAACTCCATGGGACCAAAGTTCTGTGCTGAATTGAAACGAATAATCAATGAAAAACAAACTTATCACAACAAATATTATGTAAAATTAGACATACAATAAAACGATAATACGAGTACATGGCACATTAATATGAAGAGAATAAACACGAATATTTAATTTACACGAAAAATAATGAGAAAAAAGAAAGTCAATCATTTGAAATATCGTCAAGGAGTTCACAACAGCACAACAGCATCACAACGTGATCATTTGTTGATTCAGAAGAACTTGTGACGTAATTTAAAGTAGCTCGTTTTTTAAATTTATTTCACACACATAACTTTATTACTCATACGCCCGAACACAGACAATTCGCTCTTTAGTTAACCTCAACTTTATTCCTTTTTTCGCCGAGTAATTTACTAGTGAATGTCCATACTTATAAAATAAATTGTTTTATTTTTGTCATTTTGTTGATATTATGCTTGCGTAACCAGAAGGATGGAGAATACAGTTCTGTGTCTGAAATATACCAGTACCCTAGACGAGCGCTTACGATTCGATGGCTACTCTCAGATAAAAATCCTGAAGACGGAAATTGAGTGGAGACTACGGGGATCGATTCCTGGGAGAGTCAAAATAAAACTTTTATTTTGAATGTGATTAACCTTAATATTTTACTATCCGTGTACTGGCTCCTGAAGCATCAGACTGATTACCTTGCCTTCATGTAACAGATTATCGAAATACGCTGCATTATTGGTGTACCAATGCAGTGCCTTATGCACCACTGAGTGCGAATAGGGAAATGATGATGATATTGTGGTTTTGAAGACAATGTTTTTTTAAATGTTCATGAATTTGTACATATTTATTTTGCAAATTTGTATTTATGCATAGTTGTTACATTTTGGTAAAAGGTCTCAAAACTAATAAAATATATACATTTGTTTTTAGACAAATGTATGGATCATGTAAATATTCTAATTTCAAATTTATTACACGGTTTGCACAAGAAAATTCTACCCGGGAACGCATCTCTTACAAATATATATCTTATTTATTTATTCATAAAAATATCCATATTACAAACAAAAAAAACGTATTCCTAACACTATGAGGCCAAGAGCTCTGTGTTAAGTTGGGATATAGCAATATAGAAAGCGGAAGCATGCATTTTATTAAAGAATATAAAATTTAATTAACATCTGGACAACACGCTTAATAGCTCTACTTTAAATCTATGCAATGTCTCGCAGGAGTCTCCTGCAATGGTCTCTTCCCGTAGACAAAATTCAAACTTGTACACCTCTCCTGAAAATGGCTTTCTTTTGGAGAATTTCATATGTTTATGGAGCGCAAAAAAGAAATTTCTCTGAGCAAAAGTCGCATAGGTTTTTGGTATTAAGTAATTCATATAATTTAATTAAAGCTGATAATGGGATGTGTGACGTCATTTTGGCGACCTTGAAGTTGCATTTTCACCATTCAGAATATTTTCCTCTCAACAAATTAGGCCACTGATATTTTGTGGTCTTTAATGAGTGTGAACGCAACCGATCATTCGTGATTTATTCATGTGATTTTTGTTTACGTATCTTATCGTACTTGGATGGTTTTATGGTTTTATGCAATTAAGCCACGCAATGCTGTTTTTTGGTTTTTAAGTTAAACCCTAAGTTTAATACGAATATTTCATTCTATAATAAACTGTTTTATCTTTACCAATAAGGGCGAAACGTTAGTAGTACATATATTATTAGAAGAAGAAGTAAAAATACTTCAATAAAGTGGATTTATGGGGTTATATTATACAGTAACAATTTTTGAAAAATCGTTTTTTTATATTTAATTTTCGTAAAGTACATCTATATAAGTACACGCAGAAATTTTTTAAGTCAATCCGGCGATTATTTTTGAAGTTACACGCATATTAGTAAAAACGTGTCGTGGCGTTTGAAGGTAGGAGGCTGGAGCGGCAGAGATTACCTAGAACGCTGTCTCTTTTATTTACCTGCCCATTTGTAGCACACGAGAGGGATGAATGATCCGCAGACTACACCAACTCGAGTTATTAGAAGCTGCCGAAGGGGCGGAGGGTGTATTATATGGCCCTAGAATAGATGATTCGATGTAAGCTGAAAAAAATATTTTTTTACTCTATGTAATGTGCGTTTAAAACTTTAAACGGGTTTTTCACAAAACGGTGTTTTTAAAGTCGGTGACTAAGATTTCGCGGAAACTGCTAAACTGATCAGTCTCAAATTTTAACACAAGCTTTTTAAGAAATTTTTTTAGTAATAAATCGAAGATTTTTTCTCACGGACGAACATTCCTTTTTTTATGAACAATTTAAGGACAAAATTTTGATGAAAAAACTTTTTTTTTTTAGAAGCCGATATTTTTTCAAGAAATATTATGTTGTTTATTTCTTCGATTAATTTAAAAATTATACATTACTTCAACGAAATCCGTTTGGTTTTTTTTATTTTAGATAATCCAATCCAAATATATCGTGGTCACCGCAAGACGCCTTTTTTGAGAGTAGGTCCTGGAGATCAGCTATAGCAGCTTTCGAAATTATTAGTTTGACAAATAAAAAATGCTTAAGTAAATTAAAAAGTTTAAATACATTCAAAAGTCTTCTCTCGAAAAATTCTTGAAAAATCGCGATTTTGAGGGTACATAACCCTTTAATAATTGTGTATTTTAACCAGATGTGTATACAAGCCAAAATAAATTAATAAAATCTGTATTAATGTACATTTTTTTAAATACACATATTATTACCAAAAAATCAGTAGCTGTTTCGTTTCCAGGAAAAATATTAATGGTCACATTATGTTTATGTGCAAATCCTTGAATAATATACATTACTGAACTTATTACAATTGAAACAATGCATTTTTGTACTCATCAATTTTCTTCTTCCTGTCCCTACGATATGTTGATTGATAAAATCCATATTGTGTCTTGAGACATTATCTAATTATTGATGCATTTTCAATACGCTCTTGACAGGACAATACTGGTTTGGAAGGGATCACATAATTATGTGTCCTTCCATCCTGTATTGTTTTACAATACCGGATTTTATTACTCGGTCTGTAGATCGAAATAAGTGTAGGTACTATAAAAAAATATGACCTGGGCCCCTATTACAAGGGAAAATAAACTGAGCTATCGCCAAAAATTGTAAAGTAAAATCGAATTTTATGTTCTAACATATGTAAATTTGTATGATAATTTAAAGTATATTCGTCGGTAAACTGTAGTTGAGTATATATTTTTTAAATTAACAACTTATCATCACGCCATTTCCCCGTAAGGATAGGTAGAGAGGATAGAACGCCACATCCCTCTATCTTTGCATACATATTTCGCTTTTTCTACATTTATACATCTTCCCTTCCCCCTCTCCGATTATTCTGACTTTAAACATGTCCGTCTTCAAGTATTTGTTGGATTTGGTCTTGGCATGTTTTTCTCAGTCTTCCTCTATTTCTGCATCCATCGACATTCGTATCGTAAATATTTTTAGCCTTTCTTTTGCTGTATGTTTAATGCTTACCCTCCGCCTTGCATAATGTACGGATCTCAACATTTGTGCATTTATCGTACATAGTTTTTCCACATATTTACCTGAGAGATCGCATTTCGACAGCATTCAGCCTACTTTCATCCCTGTTTTGCCAAGTCCATACTTCGCTCCCATCCATCGGGGTCGGAACTAGGAATCCATTATGAACTGCTTATTTTGCCTCTTGCGACAAACATTTCTTTGCCAAGGTTGATTTAAGTGCACCGCTTACTCTGTTCCCGGCACTCACCCTCCTTTCAATATTTTTCTCAATCAATCCATCCCTAGTAAAGATACTTCCCAGATACACAATTTACTATACTCGTTTTAGTATAACCGCATTCACAGTGATTTCACATTTAGTCATACTTTCATTTCTTTCAAAAACCATCACATTCGATTTATCGATATTCATCAGCAAATCGCTTCCCTTGCATACCTTGCTAACCTTTGTCACCAAGAATTGCAGTTCCTATTTATTGTTAGCAAGAAGCACGGCATTATCAGCATACAAAAGACAATTGACAGTTAAATCACCCATTTTTGCTCCCATTCATAAGCCTTTCAGTTCTCTTATACAGTTATCTATATACACGTTGAACAGCTATGGTGACATCACACATCCCTGTTTGACTCCTTTATGAATGTCAAACCACGATGTGTATGATCCATTTACTCTAACACAGGCTATGCTGTCTTTACACAGAGAAGCAATAGCCTGTGTCAGGTTTCCGCTCACTCCATACTCCGATAACACCATCCATAATTTTTTCCTCTGTCGCCTATATCAAACGCTTTTTGCACATCGACAAATGCGCAGAAAAGCTTTTGTTTTTTACCAAGAATTTTTTCTGTCATGTTTCGTAAAGCAAACGTTTGATCCATACATCCGTTTCCAATCATAAAACCGCTCTGAATATCCCACACTCTATCCTTTGTAACTTTTCTTACTCTCTCAATCAGTATTCTTCCATACATTTTGCCAACAGCGCTCAAAAGGCTGATTGATCTAAAACTTCCGCATTCCATTTATATTACTACTACAAAAAAATATGGTATGCATATTGAATTTTTATACAGATTTAAAAAAAATATATCGACAATATTTGAAGATAATTCTGTTCACTTCCCATTTTACTCGTAATATGGGTCTTGACCATCAGACGATGAGCGGAATTGAAATCAACCTTATGTCAATAAAAAAATATAAATAACTGTCATGTCTTCTAGTTTCAATCTTCGATATTTGTTTTCAGCAATCTCCCCCTTTTTAGTGTTTTTTATTATTATTAACAATTACATTATATTACACGCAATCAGTGGGTCAATAACCCTAAATAACAGGGATTGTCATAAACTATGAATTTTTGAAATGATATGATTTTTTTAAATAGTTAAAAACGAAAGTCCTAAATATATGCAGACCTTCTCATGGTTCTTACAATGCATTGAGAAAAAAAAAAGAATTTATAATATACCTTGACATAAAAAACATTTTTTTGCTTTGTTTACGCCACTAAATTATTATATTATGTCAGGTTGTAATCTATATATAAATAAAATATTTTTTGGGTTTTGAGAATTATGAATAGACTAACAAGGTTTTTTTTTACAAAATTAAGAGTACTCACACACTCGTAGTATACAGTAGTGAAACCATTGTTTTTTTTTTTTTTTTCTGATAGTACTGAATGTGGAGCTTCTGAAATCTCATTGCATGCAAACCTGTCCACGGCATGCAAATTATAATATAAAACTATATTTTAAATAAACAAAGCACTGAAATATATCCGAAGAAAGTCCCTTAGTCTTTAAAATGGATTCGAGAATGTAGTGGAATGCTTTCAAATATTTTATCAAACTCAAAAAACTTTAAATCTACGCTAATTAATCGATATTGCAATATCAAATTCAAATGTGGTATTGGTACCTACTCTACAGTATTGACAATATACGATGACGCGCCATGTGCTTCTAAATAATTAGGGGTGCAGAACCTATAAATAGACATAACGTAATAAAAGTTTTTTTTAACAAATAATTATTTATATATACCAATGTATCCACTTTTTTTGTTGACTTTAATTTCGAAATCGAATAGCAATAATTATCTCCCAAAATACCTAGCTGATAAAATTCAAAATCTGTTTTCAATGCACCAGAAAAGCTTATTACGCAAGTAAAAAAATCTCGCAACATTTTCAAGATTTGCTTTAATTGAATAGCCCAGAGAGAATAAAATACAAGCCTTGCTGGACAGCATTCAAATCCCTTTATTAAATGGCTCCAATACACCTATCGGACGTATTAATTAGGAAAAATAGATGTTTAAAAAATCTACTCGTAGGTCAGCGTTTGATTAAGGCAGAAGAAAACTTGTTGAAATCCAACGCTGCCCAAACACTAGATTCAAAGATTGTGTTTTTGCCGTTGCCGGCCCCTCTGCTTTGAAGCAATTGCCTTTACACTTGAGAATCGTTGACAGTCCCAGTCATTTCAGATCTCAACTAAAATCTAACTCCTTTTTTATTTATTTTTTTATTTAGTCTTAAATTAGTACATATACAATATGGACGGGCATGACATACCGATATTTAGGGGGAGTATTTTTCAGGTATTGCTATCGACAAATCCACTCCCCTACAATGACCTACCTCACCCCCCTTTAAATGGCTGCCATTTTTATTTTTACGTTACAATTACGCTAGTGCATGTACAAAAATTTTAATAACTGAGTACGTTAATATTGCAGAACAATAAATTTAGTGTTATTGGCACGATAACATATTGTTCTAGCGCTTATTAAACACATTTTATTGATACTAACGGTCAAACATACCTAAAAACATTCAAACACAGAAAAAAGTATGCGAACAATTTATTTTTTTGTGCATTTCCGCACATCATTCAAAAACTAGTCAGTTAAGTGGTAATTTTTTTATGCTATTTCTACAGCTTGTTATGTTATGTCATGCCCGTCCATATTGTAGAATATATGAATGTTTTGTATTAACTAATATCAAATTATCATGAAAATATATATTAATCATAAACATTTCTTAACAATATATGGACACTTGAAAGCTATCACTTCCAGGTAGCTTCTTTCTTTATCATATCCTCAATTATTTTTAATCAGAAAATAGAATATGTAACATAAGCTTAGTTGGAATGTCAGTTTACGCAGAGAATTGTAAAGCGCCCTTGACGCGAATTTTCACAAAAATGGCGCTATATAAATCAGCCAATCAAAAAAAATATTACTATGAAATATTGTCATCGAAAATAATATTTGTATATATATTTTTTTAAAGTACTTAAAGAAAAATCTATACATTTAATTGAATAATGATAAATTAATTATTATTTTTTAATTATATGATACAATTAAAATTAAAGCACTAAATTATTCATAGCAAAATTGCGTAGGTAGATTATATTTTTATGATTCAGACAATCAGATAATTACAGTCCTAATCCCCGTAATATACACTTTGAAAGACATTGCTTGGAATCTTGACAAAAATTATAATTTGCCGAAATAACTTTTGTTATCTCAATATTTCAACTTAACAATTTATTGTTGTAATATCTAACATTTTTCAATCTTTTCGCACGAAAATGCTGCAAAGCTTTTTAATCGCATGAAATAACTTTTTTTTAATGAGAAATGTTTACTATCGCTATTATTTTTATCTACTTTTCTACGTCAAGCTATACCTAATTGAGTCGACAGATGGCTGACACTTCGAACTATAGTAGATATAAAGAGAGTAGGGTGCTATTCCTAATACCGACCTATTGGCAAAAACTGGAAAAAACATGAATACGCATCCATTTAATCATTTTACAATTTCGTTAAGGGATTCAATTTACGTTATTTTTTAAATTATCGGTGGAATTTTATAAAAACACTGGTCATACCAGACGGAAGATGCTGGTTAGAGGGTGATAGCACTTTTTTAAAAAAACTTATATTTTAAGTCATTGCCTTATTAAGGACAGTGTTTTAGTTTGTTTTTTTTCTTACTATGCGATCATCTAACAGGAAGACATTATGCGATAATAATATTTTAGATATACATAATTTTAATCAATTATATAATGACATAGTTTCTGTTTTCAAACGGATGAAGTAGGCAGTCCTGTGCGTGGAATAGAACCACAACCCTGGACGAGTTTTCGACACATTGGCTACTCTCAGATAATAATTTAACTTTTTGTACATAATGTAAATAGTACATTGGCGGGTTTATTGCCAAACGGCAATTCCTTCCAACCAGCTAATGAAATAAAAGTTTTATCTTTATAATTTAAGTTACAAAACGTGTTTCATAGAAAATAAATTAAAAAGCCAAATTTATTATTCAAAAAAATAACTGTGTTTTTGTATAAATTACCTTAAATCAATACTATTATTTAAGATAAAAAGGGGAATACAGAGGAAAGGAGGATAGATTTTGGTAGAGAAAGGAAATTTTTCTTCAGGTGTGATTTAAATAGAGATACCCTTGATATTGGATTGGAGATGATTCCACAGTCGAGCCGCATGGAGACTATATGAGTTAGAGAAGAAAAAAGGTGAAATTGTGGATGAGAATCAAAATGGTGCTCAGAGAATTAGAACGAAGAGCAAATCCATGAACTGATAAGCGTTGAAATTATTCTCGGAGCTGTATAGGTGCGTTAGGACTATGAAGTAAATTGTAATTTATCCTGTATAAGGATGCAGATCTAATCCAGATAAGTTCATCTCGTTGTGTAGCGGTTGGCGCGTTTGTCCACTATTCTTGAGGTCCTGGGTTCTATTCTAAGCAGTGTGGACATGAACTTTTGATATTTAAGATTGTCTGAACTGCAATATTTCATTTTACATGGACTGCCACTTGAAGCGTCAGATGGACCCCTTTTCTTCATGTATCAGATGATCGAAGAACGCAGCATTTGGTTAACGATAAAGTGCCCTATGCACTACTGTGTGCGGAAAAGGGAATGATACTGATGATTCTTAATGCATTTAATCAAATTCGACAGATTTTCAAGAACTCACTTCCGTCCACAAGAACTACAATGTTTAATTTTTATTTGACTTGTTTGGTTGGTATTAGGCGTCATCTCCCATCGATTCAGTGACCATTATAAAGTAGGAACCTTTTGTGTTATTCTGAACTCTATTTATTGAAAGGTATATTAACTTACCCATGGTATACCTATGTACATTAGTGTTTTCATCAACCTATTCACAACTGTCGTCCCTTTGAATTTTACCATGGAAATATGCGTGGTACAAATTATTTTGACCCATTGTTAACAGCTCTCAAATTTCACAAAACAGATGTTTACCATAAATTTTACTGGAATATAGAAAATAACATCATTCTTTTAGATTGTAATACGTAAGTCAGTTACATTTTTGTTTTTTGTTTGTTTTTGCGGTGTAATCCTTATCGTCTTTATTTAAATTATTATTCCAGCTGAACTGATACGATGGCGTATGTATATTAATAATACAATATATTAATAAAATGATTTTTTTTTACTTGATAAAGGAGTTATCATGTGAGTGTCAAAAAAATATATGTCAATTATAAAATAAGAGCATGTATGTACTGCATTCAAAAAATAATATAACTTGTGTCAATTTTTTTTTTTTAATATTTACAATAATTTGTATCGTTTGTTCATATCCGGTGGTGCATTCGGCGCTGCGCAAGTACCTACTCCAATCGCAGCGTATTCAAATAACTTTTGTTCCTTTTTTTTGCTATCATTTTTTTTTTTTTTTATTAATCATTATTATCACAAAGTATAATACAAATTAATTACATTCCAGGAATTAATACTACCTGATTCGGGACATATTCATAATAATAAAGGAACAAAGCAAGTTTTGCATTGTTATAACTAAATATATCACATCAATATTCGAATTCAAACTGGGTGGTCCCGTGGTAGTATTATAGGCTCACGGGCCAAAGATCCAAGGTTCAAATCCCACTTTGCCATAACTCGATTTCCATTTTTCCTGCACAAGTTACGAATATTTACGACTTTTAGGAAATGGTCTGAAAATTTAAATATTTGAGTAAATAATTAGAACAAGAATTTCTCGGTCTTCCTCGTTTTCTGCATCTATCAACATTTACATCGTAGATCCTTTTAGCCGTTCTTTCGCTGTCCATTCGCTCTACATGTCCAAACCAACGCAGCACCCCTTTCTTGATTCTGTCAATAATGCATTTCTGTATTAAGTATTTCTTGTTCTTATTATTTCTTATTCTCAAGTATTTCTGTTTAAAAAAAAAACAAATAAAATAAATACATGAAAACTCTTTAAAAAAAGAAGAAAGCGGTAAATTTAAAGCTTAGGCAGAAAGTTTAAAATAAATGTTTAACTTCCAACCTGCCTGGAATCAAACCTAGGATCTTAAGCATTGTAGGCAAACCCGTCAACCACTAAAGTGGCCTTGTCTTCACTCAATTTTCTTTTTCAGGGTGTTAACTTGAGAGTAGCCATCTATTCGAAAACACTTGTCAAGAGCTCTGATTCTATTTAACATGCAGAATTGTTTTCTTTATCTGCCTGAACACAGACTGATTGATTCACAATAAATGGAAAACAATGGAAAAAACCTTTATCAAATTTTTTAAAAACCGTGAATTTTTTTATTTTTTTCGTTTTATTTAAATTGCTCGTTATTATGAACGACTTATTTTTTATTATAAATTATTGTAATATTATAAGTGCGTCGTCATATAACCTTTCCAATGAATAATCAATCTACAAAAATCACTTCTGATTATTCTAATCTATACCTTATCATGCATAGCGCACTATTTCGGCAAATGTACATCCAGCAACCGTAATATAAATTGTTATAATTACATACACAAATTTACAATTTATACAAAGTTTCTTTGACTATCTAACTAGGGTTATTTACCCCGTTCTAAGAGAGTCAAAAAAATATATGAAAAACAGTAATCAATATATTGAAACAATTATAAAGGTAGTGGACAAAATTAAAAACCTAGTAAAAAATGAAGTAAAAACATAGTAAAAAATAATATAAAAACATAGTAAAAAAAAAATTCCAGTAAAATGCGTAGTAAAAACAGAATACTTAGTAAGAAACATATTTAAAGCCATAGTAAAAAAAATATGTTTATAGCAAAAAGCAAATTAAAAAAACCATAGCAAAATACCGAGTAAAAAGATAATAAAAAAAACACAGTAAAAGATGTAATAAAAAAAAATTGTATATAGTAAACAAAACATTTTTTTTTAAAACATAGTAAAAATACATAGTTTCAAATATATATTATTTGTATTATTCTTACTGACTAAAACCTAAACTTTATTTTTGCATAATTTAGATTATTGGCGTCATCTCCTAGAACCTAAATAATTGAGGAAATAGCTTGATAAAGAAGCTTGTGTAACTTTAAAACCGGTCGGTACAGAAAAAAAATGGTTACTAACAAAGTTGTTTCATTATTATAATTATAAACTTGTTTCTTTGAATCAATTGTTTTTTTTTTTTTTCATCATTGATAAACTATAACTTTTTTCCATATTCTAAATTTATATTTTCAGAAAGCAACAACGTAACATATGGTTTTTATTTAAGTTTTTTTATGTATAAATTTGTATTTAACATTTAATCAGTTTCATTCAACAATTTTTGGTTCATAAATAAAAATATGATGTGATTATTCATGTTCTATATGAAATACAATATATTTTGACCCTTAAACAAAGGAAAATTATCTATTGTCTAGTCTGAGTGCTTCTTACCTCTTATCTATTGCAATTCTCGGTGCATTGCGTGCCTTCAAAGTCCTTATCCCTAGTAATAAATAATGAAGCAGTACTATAGAAAGACACGAACAGGTTTGAAGGGAGTATCTTGTTAGGCATTACCTGATTCATAATAAATCACTCAATTTGTAAAGATACAGAATAATGTTGTTAACATTGATTTATTTACCTCATTTACCTTTACTGAAAATTAATTGTGGTTATCTACCTGTTTGATTTACTGAACATTTAACGTATCAATTAGTAATAAACTTTAGCATAACTTTTTATGTGATCAGGAGAGAGATTAATAAATCTAATTTAATGTTTTATTGTACATTAAGTGAATTTTCCAGTGTCTGCTGTGTCCGGGCGGGTGAATTTTACAATTCTGTGTTTAAACTGGAACCAGAATACTGAACGAGCGTTTCCGACTCGACGGTTGCCCTCATGCAACAGTCCTGAAATCGGGTGGAGATAAGCTTCGTAGTTTAGAGGTTGGCGTACTCTCCTACTTCGTTTAAGGTCCCAGCTTCGATTTCTATGAAAGTTAACATATAATATTGATTTTTATCATTTTTCAAGCTCCAGTTTTTCATTGTTCCTGATTTGTCATTAGAAGCGTAAGACTAATCACATTTCCTTCATATAATAGATGTTCGAAATACGCTACATTTGGTTTATCAATGCAGTGCCTTATGCACCACTGGGTTCGGAAAGGGGAATGATGATAATTATATCTAAAAGTCTTATTCTTTTTTCATTTATTTTGAGTTGAAATCATACAATCAATAGTCTTAAAATTGTTCAATAAGTTATCTGAAAAAATAAAATAAATTGCTTTAAAATCTTTTAAATAAATACATGTGTTCTTAATAAGTTTTCATATTGTTAATAATATGTGATATAAAGTATAAGTTTATTTGAATGATAAAATAAATTAATAAATCATTCCTTTATATTTGTTTTATTATACATTATCCTATATTATTTATGTTTATGTATCATGTATTATTGGCACATATATATACTTTATATTTGTATAATAACGATTTTTAATTTCTCCATTTGATTAGCTAGGCATTTATTATTAAGTAGTTTTAGTTTTTCTTTTTTATGTTATTGTTTTATTAGTATAGGACTACTTATGCTCTAAAGATAGAAAATCTCCATCTTAAAACAGGCTGTGCCATGTTAGATGGAGAATATAATAAACAGAGAACAGTCCGTTTTCATTTTACATCAATTGGTTTTATATAGATTTCTTGTTATTTATGTTGATTATTTTTTTGCCATAAATTTATAAATAATAAATAAACCGAACTATATTTTTGAGTATGCTCCAATGTTAAGCAATCTATTATTTTTCTGTTAACTTTTACTTGCAACCCATTTTTTTCCAATTTAATGTAAACGCAACGGTTTTTTAGTAGTAAACTTTTTTATGCTAATTTTTTTTCTGAAACTGGCCACTATGTATGTGTATGTCTGTCCAATTTTTAGTTCAATGGATTACTTTATCTTAACTTTTTTATGCAACCCGTTTTGACTAAAACGCAACGTTATTTAAATTATTTTTTTATGCAACTGGCCGTTACTCATGAATGACCATATTGTAATAATTATTTATGTTTAATTTTAACTAAACTGCATGTAATCCTTAGTATGGTCCTTACGAAAAAAGCCTTTACCGCATTGAGGTATTCAGCATCGTGTATTGTATAATTCGTATTTTATTAAGGTCCCTGTAGTACTGTTACCTCGAGCCTTTCATACACGTCACCAAAACATTTATTCCATAATCATGTTTTTATAATTTGAGTGTCTCTTATTTAAGTACCTATTGAAAAATGGAATCGGGTTTCGAATCATCCAAAAGTTTTTTCATTTTTTCTCACTATTAACCCTCGACAAATCCTGGGTTTTCTCTCAGTTGGGTAGTATTGAGTTGCCCAACCACGAATGAGTCGACATAAAATATTTAGTCGTTATTGGGCTCCCACAATATTATCCAAGACTGTTCTTAGGATCGGAATCGTCCCTCTGTCAGTTTCCCACGGCTCAATTCTTCTTATTTTTTTAAAGAAATGTACTGTTTCAGTAAGTTAAACGTTGCACTATTTTTATTACGGCCTTACTGATCAACTTGGTATAAAGTTACGCCTAGGGTATAAAGTTGGAGAATACGGATGGAAATACCGTATTCTACCACTACGCCTAGGCGTAACTTTATACTAGGTTTATAAGTAAGGCCCTTATTTTATTACCTTGCACGTTTCGTATTTGTGTCCGATTTCTATAGCTTTTATTATTTTATTCTGTTCGAAACTTTTGCTCAAGCACCCGATGACAAATTGCTTAAATATCGGTTTTAATATTTATTTATCTTTTAAATCCCCGTAAATATGTTTTTTTCTGAATAAAGACTTCTTTGAATTTTTTTCAAATACAATGTCACTATTGTTATGATGCTTAGTTTGAATTATCTATTACACAAGCTTACTTGTTTATTATTGGGCATAAAAGATCGCATATAAAGAAGTCGATTGTAACTTGATGTCTTAATTCACACAGTTTGTGTATAAAGCAATAATATACTTAGTCTGTCAGCAGATTAAATGATATTCATGAATTCCTACGCCCTTTGCTAATAGGCAATTAAGTTTTTTTTTAACTTTCCAAATTAATCATTAAAGAATTTTGAAAGTAAAAAAATCCTGACAAAAGAATGACAAAGACTAAATTTTCCGGAAAGTGGGAAGGAGAGGAATTCACAGTTAAGCCGCAAGGACACCATATATATTAGAATATATGTCAACTACCGGAAGGCAGAGTGGTTGAGAAATTAAAAGAGACTAGACTCCAATGGTACGAAAACGTTAACAGACGGAATGAAAATCACGTGGTCAGACTTGGGTTAGACGCCCCTACGCAAACCTGAGCTCGAGGTTGTTAATAAACCACCCGGTGGACTAATATTGAGAGGGACCTGAGGAAGGAACAGCTGACCAGTGAGATGACACAAAATAAATAAGATTGCAAAAAAAATATCAATTTTGGGAAGGATCAGAAGATTTATTGATAAGGACTCCTGCAAAACTATTTACAAAGCAATTATTGAACCACACGTTAACTACTGTAGTAGCATTTTATTTTTATCAAACAAAGAAAACATAGATAAACTAACTGTATTACAAAATAAAGCCTTTAGAATCATTTTGAAAAAAAAACAGATATACGAGGGTAAAGTCGATGGTAAATGAAATGAAATTATTAACATATAAACAAAGAATATTTTACAATACAATGATATTTGTTCATAAAATTATAAACTCTAATAAAAAAACAGAATTTTGGAAAAAAATTGATCGGAACCAGCATGAACACGATCACAATACTAGAGAAAAGAACAAAATTAGACTTCCATTTAGGAAAAAGGCAAAGTCACAAAATTCAATTTTATTTAAAGCAATTAAAAAGTATTACGAAATGGAAAAAAATATTTATGAAGAAAAAAACATATCAAAATTTAAAATAATGGTCAAGACATATGTGATAAACAATTTATAAATTAAATATATTTGCAATGTTATTATTAGAACACTCATAACAATATGTATGATATGTGTGCCCTACTTTAAGATTTAAATAAATAGGGAAATCCGGAGACTGCGTACCAGAAAGGCCGACCCTAGACTAACTGGGAGAAGGCAAGGAAGAATAAGAAGTCCAAAAGATATAATATTAAATGTTACAGGGTATAAAGTGATTACTTATACCAGCCGATGACAAATCTTAAGCTTTGTAAATGGCCAGACTTCCATATTCTCAACAGCTTCATCTCTGAAAAAATATCAAATATGTTTCAATTTGAAGGATAATGATTCAAAAATATTTCCTCCCTGCATTAGTTCTGAGAACGCAGTCAGCAATACTCTTATACATACGCGGAATAAGCCTTGGGTAAGGACTATAAAAGTTTAAATCACCAGAGAAGTTAATCAGAAGCTTTGATCCAAATCGGGTCACAGACCTCGGCGTTTATTGTTCGACGTTTTATGGTGCATTATTGTTCTGCAGACGAGGAGAGTGGGGGTGAACCGTACCAATATGCACCAGCTATAGCTGTTTACCTACTTATGAACTCTTAGTTGCTTAAGACATTTATTTATAGAGTTTACACGGCATAGAAATTCCCCGAACGTTTGATTATAAGCGAAGTGCTAGGAAACGTTTTTTTAAGCCCTAAAATAAATTAAATACAAATTAGTATTAATATTTCAATCATTCATTTTGTGGTCGAACATTTTATTAAATGTAGATAAATATAGAAGAACTCCAATTATCCGAACTTGGACTATCCGAATAGCTTTCAGAAATCCAGAAAAAAAATAAGATGGAAACGTATTGCGATTCGCAAAATAACGACTTGACTACCCGAAAACGGATTATGACAGTCAAACCGCTTACTTTGACCAAGATGTTCAGCAAGCAATGACATTCATTTACAGTACGAAACGTACATACTGTTCTAATGTACAACAATTGTAACTACGCTTAACGTGTAAAAGTATTGCCTTTTCAATTAAATAATTAAAAGCTCTTTTTCTTTAAAATTAGTTTTTTCTCCCATTTGCAACACACAAACAGTTTACCCCTTTTTTCGGAAAAAAAAATGATTTTTTGATTATCCAAATAGGCTCCCGTCCCAATTGATTTGGATAATTACAGTTCTTCTGTAATTATGTATAACGACTTACTAACTTTTTTATGTCTACCGATTTCGTACCCGTCAATTCAGATATTTGCGATAAAGAACACACGAGGCGTCTCCATAATAACAACTTCTCCGAACTCCAACTATCACATGCACTCGCCTGTCTCCAGGCTCCACAGATATGGTAACTAATATAAGGATAAGGCTTATATATTTGGTTTTGAATTTGATAGTTTAAAAAACGAGTTTATTTTTTTTTAACGATATAATTCTTAAACGTTTCTCTATGTTGGAGAATGTTTCATGCTTTTTTATATTAATGTATATATACTTTTATTGCTATATATTTATAATTTTTTTTCATTTTTATGTTTAATGTATATTATGTTAAAGGCAATTTATGCCGTTTATGAGCAATAAGTGTTATCTCTATTTTCTATATTTTCTTTCAATTTTGAATTATGTTAAAAAAAATATCTGAAATCTAAAGATTCTTCAGGACAATTACAAGTATATTTCATGCATAAAACGTGCATACGGAACCTGTTCTTGTTTTGACTTTAGTGTGTAATTTAGAATAATAACAGTATTTTGTAATGATGTTTTTGTTTTTATGGGCTTAAAACATATTTATATCACGTGCACCTTTGATCGTGTTCTAATAAAAATATAATAACATACATTTTATTTTTAGAATTTTCTTTTGCAAGTTTGCGAACGAAGTCCCAGGTGATATAAAGACATAAAAATGTTTTATCAAGTGCGTTCTGTTTTCTTAAAGTATTTTAACCCTTTCAGACCTGATTTAATTTCTATCGATTTCTGGCACCGCATGCAAAGTATTTTTTTAGCACAGCCTTTTATAAGTTAAAAACAACGTATTGCATGGTTGCTTTCGTCCATTATTTGTCCTTAATTTTGCTAAATACGTTTTTTTTTTAAATATTTTTATAAAAGTCGATATGTTATCAGATTTGACTTAGACAGAAACGAAGAAATAAGACAGTGGATGTAGCAAGACCTCTATCATTCTTATCAAGTGGTGAGGCTAAATGCTAACTGCTGATGCCTTCCGAGCGGCATCTTACCTACTGAATTAGTCATCGGGTTATTTAGCCCTCACACGTCCACAGCTGGAAGTTTTCGACGCCTACCTGACGCGGAAGGACGCACAGACGTTTGCTGCCTAACTAGGAAGTAGGCATGAAAAGTATTAATAAGATGTTTTTCCATATCGTTCATTTTCCAAAGGTTGGTCTCGTAGCAAAACACACTTTGTTAGTCATGCTCCGCCGGCAACACCTTTACCTTAACCACAACATGGTGTTTTAATTGGAAAAGTAAATCTATCGTTCCATAGTTGTCGCCATTGTAATCCATAAAATCCACACCATATAAATGCAGCGCACACGATTATAAACCTTATTTGTATTTTATGATAACTGCTAACGATCGATTTTTTTGTTTTACGTATTTTTTTATTTATATTTAAAAAAACAATAGCCATTGTGACAAAAAATACAATATTAAGAAATTAACTCAAATTATAGTTTTCTTCATAAAAGTAAATACAATTTTTAAAAAATAAGTAAAGAAGCGTACCCGTGAAAAGCCACTTCGTAAAATTCCAGCTGTAAAAAAAAATATAGCAATGATACTGAAAAAGAACATATTTTTTTTTTTTCTGTTGACAGTATTGAAAAAAGCCTTTCGTCAGAGGATGCACATGGAATAACCCCAGATCAGCTTCCCTTCTATTCTTCTTTCAAACAAAAGGAAATAAATATACCATAATATAATATGAAAGTTTACAAAAAAATAAATCATGCAAACCTTTCTAAATAGGTACAGTTCGATTAAATTATAATAATTATTTGCAATATATAGGTATTCTATTATGTATGTATTTTTTTATTAAGGATTAACCCCCTAAGCCTCTATTGAGAGGCTTGTCGGCAGGTTGGAAAGAGAGAATATGGAAGGAGGTTATGAAAAATGCACCACAACACCCAGACTAACTGAGAAAAAAAACTTTCTTGAATTTTTTACTGGCAAACTGGCGGGAATCGAACCCTCGACGCCAGTTTCGCAGTTAGCCATCTAGCCAACTCCGCCACGACGCATGTCTATGTCCTACTAAACTGTATATTTATTAGGAGGTATAACATTATTTTTAGATGTCATGAATACAAATAAAATACTTAATAAACAATGAGAAAATTTGGTGGTTTTTAAATTATTTTTTTTTAATATACTATCAAACTAAGCCAAAAAAAACTAATTAAAACAGGGATGCAGAACATTTAAGAGGAGAGAATATGGAATTCAAGGCATTTCCAGAGCTTATTGGCTGGTTTAAGTGTCCACTTTACGCACTGTGTAACATTCACCATTGTGCCTATGTTTGCGCATCTGTATTTCTTCAATTCTTCCATCTGTTGATTTTAGTGAAGTAAAAGAGCTAAAACCTTTTCGTTATGAAGAGATTCTTCTAATCGAATTATTTCACATACTAGGCAACGCCTGAAAACAATTTTTGACTTTCATATTCGCTTCTCTAAAATATTTTCCATCCCTGTTGTAATTTGTTAATGTTAATGACTCCCTAAGGCCTGAAACCCAGTGTTTTGTCTACAAACATTTGGACAATCTCAAAATATTGTAAAAAGGAAAAATAATATAATTTTATTTTCTTTACAGTGAGTTCTGCTGATTGGTGAACCGGAAGTGTATCACAACACTCTATCATTAGTTGATTCACATGAACTCGTGACGTCATTCAAAGTAGTTCTTTTTTAGTAAAACCGTTTTTATAATTTTTTTCATACATTTTTGAGATACCTCGCAGTTCAATTTTTACCGCGTTTAAGAAAACTTTTTTTGCATCCAATTTTCCGTAGTGCTGAACTTACAAATTGAGACATAATATTATCATAACAATAATAAAAGAGAGTCCGAGAGGTTGGAGAATGCGGGAGGATTAATGTCACCAGTTTTAAGCAGCACTAATAATAAAATTATTAATATTGATGTTTTTTGTTGATATTTCTTGATAAAACTCCACAGTTAATGATTATGATAAAATTATAAATAAACTTATCAATGAAACTTCTTGGTTTAGTTTTACTTTTTATTATTTTGACCAACGAGCGCTTTTGCCTAAGTAGGCATCTTCAAGACTGGTAAATTGTTTACAACATTTACAGTTTTTATTTACAGCTTTTACAGTTCTCTGTCAAAAATCAAGTATTGTGCTAACTTTATCTGTTAAAATGTGTATTTTCCACTCTGTTGTATTTCGCCATGTGTTCTTTTCCCACCTTTAAATAATAAAAGCTTAATCTCAATTTCAGTCCAAAAACTCCCAAAAATGAATTGTTTAGCAAACTACTTGTAAATATTTATGTTTCTGTCCCCTATTAAAATACTTATTTGATCTTATCTCCTAAATATGTTAAAAATAGTTTAAAAACTGTAAATGTTGTAAACAATTCACTAGTCTTGAAGATGCCTACTTAGGCGAAAGCGCTCGTTGGTCAAAATAATAAAAAATAAAACTAAACCAAGAAGTTGCATTGATAAGTTTATTTATAATTTTTATATTTATAATTTTACATGTAGGACATAAAGGTCAAAAGTTAGATAGATTGGAAATTTTAGAAATAAATAGGATAAAAAATAATAGAGATAGAATTTTAATAAATCAGCAGATAGAATTTAAAAACTCACCCTTATTAGCCCCCTTAGTTAGACCCTGTACATTGTAATAAAACAATAGATATTTTTCAAATAATAGAATATTCTCTTAAATTACACCGCCAACACATGTTTCAATAATTTGTCTCACTCTGTTCTATTGAAATATTGCGTATTGTATCTTTTTCAACTTATTTTTAAATGTACCTACACTTAAGATAATATTTAGTTTTATATAAATTATCCTTACACTGTATAATATTCACCAGTCTGAAGACGCCCATTAGAGGGTGAAAGCGCTAATTGGTCAAAATAAATAAGTGAAAGTGTACCAAGTATTTTTAAAAATTAATAACTTAAATAAAATAAGTAAATAAATATAAGTTATTACATCATTACAATGGAATTCCATCAAGAATTGTCAATAAATAATTTAAATGAAAAAAATTCTCATATTCATTCATATTTTTTTTTTTTTGAGAATATTGTAGTTTGCATTACCTCACGGGTTGTTTAACCCGAGAGTGTTAGGCCAATTTCAAACCACACCGTACAAATCCACACGACACAAATAAACTAGAAAGCATTGATTTTAATTATATTATGTTTTTATTAGCTTAGTGGCTACTCTCAGGTCTCTGGTAAATCCTGCAAAAGAATATCTAATGGAGATAAGTCGGTCTTGTAGTGTACTGGTTGAATATAAGAAAAATCCACCAAATGAATTTTGAATACGACCTCTGATTGGTCAAAAAGTATAGTGAGTTTTGCCACGAACTGCAACTCTGAGGGTAAAATGTATGCGCCGCTCTTGCGGTGGATTTTATCTAAGAAAATTTGTCTGGTGGAAATTATGAAGTCACCTCTGAGTAGCGCCTACTAACGTCACTCAACAAAAACATCCTCGTTTTAATTGCAGTATCTCGGCTACGCCATAAAATTCCTCATTATTACCAAGTGGCTTCTTGGTAAAGACGCGATCATTGCGCGAAGAGAATCATAGATTGACCAATCAGAGGTTACATTCAAAATTCAGTTGGTAAATTTAGCTTATATGCGTACTGGTGAGTGGGATTGCCTGTCTTTAAGAAAATAAAAAAAGAATAACGTTGCAATAAAAGTCAATCAACCCTTTGTAATTTTACCGTGCCGTGTGGATTTTTACGATCGTCCGAAATGGGTTTTACGTGATTATAACCACTTTTTACATCTCGCATCGAACTTAAGTGGCTTCGATTTAATCATCACATAAACCTTAAATATCTCTTAATACTTTGTCACATTTTACACAACCTTTACGCACCAAATTATCTTGCTGAGAACTTTATTTACCTTTCAAATCGTGGTCTTTAGCTTCGCTCTTCTCAGGATAGAATACTATCCATTCCTCGACATACCACATTGTTCTTTAGCTATTTTTTTAATAATCAAGGTACCAGCTTCTGAAATAAGATATGTCTTTATAGACATAGCTTATTTCATATTTTTTAAATATTTCGTTTCAATCACTATCAAAATTATACATTTTTTTTTATAGCTGGCACAAATTGTCATTTTTTATTTTTTATTATTTTTAATTAAGTTCTATGAAAATCATAGTCTTATTTAATATTTACAACACAATATTTACATCTGTAATTATTCTAACGTTATTTATTACTATTGTACACTTACTGTCCAAATTTATAGTATTTAAACTGTTCTTTTATATGTACACTTAAATTAATTATGAATTTTCACTATTTATAATAAAACATATTTATATAAAACAAGATTGTTAATAAATCCACCTGGTCCATGAAGAAGTATAGAAATTGAAAAAAATATAATTTTCAGGCGTTGCCTAGTATGTAGGTGAAATAATTCAATGAGATAAATCTCACCCGCAAAAATAAAAATTTCAGCTCTTTAACTTCACAAACATCAACAGAGGAAATGATTAAAGGAATATATTTGTTCAAGTATGGGCAGAGTGGTGAATGTTACACAGAGTGTGTAAAGTAGCCACTTAAACCAGCTAATGACTGGTCATAAGCCTTGTAGATGCCTAGACTTCTGTATTACCTTCTCTAAAATATTCTTCATTTCTGTTGTCATATGTTAATATATATAACGGTTCTTTTATATTAACCTATGTATATTTAATATTTATTATATCATATAAAACCTAGTATTTTTCACATACATACTTTTTACACTTTATTTTAAATCTATTTACACTGTTTTTATTTTTTATGCTTTCTGGCATTTCCTCAAATAACTTTATTCCCTTGTACATAAGGCAGTTCCTGGATATTGCTTTTGATTTCTTTTCCAGTCTTTTATTTTTAGATGCTTATGTTACATAGTTATGAAAGAACTCATTATTTTTTTGTTTGTTTTGGAAATATCTCGAAACTATTCCTCTAATAATTTTGCTAATTTCATTGGCAACATTGAATTTGATTCTTTGATCAATTGTCATACTATCAAGAAGTTAAGTCGTTTTCTTAACGTTCGTGCGTCTACTACATCTTAATATTATTCTCATCGCATTGTTTTGTATAATTTGGAGTCTCTTCAGATCTCCCTCATTACTTCAATATAAAATACTGAAGCAATAATCAATGTGAAAATCGATAATACTTTTAAATATCAGCAAAGAGGTTTTAGGGTCTAGTTTATTCCTTTTCCTTCTTAATAGGGATTCCTTCTCTAGAAACATGCCCGCCAATCAACAAATTACAACAGTGATATAGAATATTTTGGAGGAGGGAATATGGAAGTCTAGGCTATTACAGGGCTTATAACCTGTCATTGGCTGGTTTAAGTGGCCACTTTACACACTTTGTAACATTCATCATTTTACCTACGTTTGAACATCCATATTTCTTCACTTCTTCCATCTGTTGGTTTCGGTGAAGTTAAAGAGCTGTAACCTTTATTTCGTTCATTTTATTGTTCTCCATCTCTGTTGTAATTTGTCAATCTTAATGACTCCCTAGAGGGATAAATCTAGTATTTTGTCTACAAACATTTGGACAAATTCAAAACATTGTAATAAAGTTAGATTTATAAAAATCTTCTCGCATTTTATTATACGTGCCCGATGCACTTCTACGTAGCTCCGTTAGGTTGCGATTCTTCCCGCATAATATTTCACGATTATTTTATCGCAAAACGAACCTTTCTCCCTCTTACCGTGCGGTTAATGTGCAAAACAGATTATCCGAAGATAATTCAACGAATAGCAAAATAATATAAAAAATACGGGTAAGTGTGGCTTCACGACTATACAGAAACTGAAGACCAGAAACCGGGTAATGTTAATGAACTCATTAAATGTCAGGTCACGTTTCGTCTAACTTTACATGGTTTTGTTTTAAATTATCCCACCAACGGAGTTAATCTAAAGTTATTATGTAAGTATTAGTGATGGCAGAATTAGCGTTAGCGTGATGTATCAATTTAATTATAGTAGCAATAGCAACTGCCATAATATTTGCTAATAAAAAAAATGTCGTCATCAGCATCATCATCCCACATTCCGCACACAGGGGTGTATAGAGCACTGTTTAGGTATACCAAAGCAGCATAGTTCGATCATTTGGTACATGAAAGTAAGGTGATCATTTTTATCCTTCAGATGCCAGTCTAGGAGCGATGGGATACTTTTAAAAAAATAAAAAAATATTCGGGAGTTGCATAATTTTTTACCTTGCTTATAATATACAAGGTTTATATTTCAAAAAGAGAATTTTCTGCTATTATATTACATTATTTTAGCTTAACTGTTGAAATCAGGAAGGATATTCTAATGTGGGCCAATCAGGTACTTCTCAGCATTTGCTCATGTGCAGAGGAAACCACTTAAAACTCTTCAGGAGAAGCCGGCCTGTTGATAGTTGTCAAACGGCCTTCCGCTCCACTAGAAGAGTGTTCGGCATTTTGTTCCCTACTTTGGTTTATTTTACCAATTGCGTGCACTTTATTGATCATGTATGATACTACTTCTCGTGTGAGTTCTTTGTTACCTATCACCGATGGGATGTCGCAAAGTACTTCACCCTGGCTTCGGCATCGCGCCTCCAGCTGTTGTCTTTAAAGCTGAAAAAGAGGCAACGCATGCAAATGCAACAGGTGGGGGACATCTTAAGGAGTTTAGCAATGAGATATTGCATTTTAAAAAGTTTGTAAAATCAGCGTTTCACATCTATTCTGCCCAGAATCGAACCCAGGATCTCAAAAATGGTTGGCAAAAACGTCAACCACTACTTTACGCGGAGTTAACTCTTCTTTATTCAAAATTTTTACCTGAGAGCATCCATCGACTCCAAAACACTCGTCCATGGTTATCGTTCTACTTAACACACAAAACTGTATTCTTCAATTGCCTGGATACAAGAATGTACATGCTAATGTTTCTTGCTTAATAAAACGCATATAGCAAAAAACCCAAATCAAATTAACGTAGAAAATTAACATTTATAATTAATAGAAAATCGGGTTAGGATACGATGGTATTATCGCGAATCCACGGCTTGAAGGTCAATGGTTCGAACCACATTTTACCACAACTTAATACCTATGTATTTAATAACAGAGTTATTTATGATTTCAAAATTACTACAAAGGTAAATATCATTGTGAATTATTCGAACAACGAATTTTTTTTTTAAAATCCAAGCTCTAAAACTCACTAATATCAGAAGTCTTCCTCCATAAGATGAATTGCTAATTTAAAAAAAAACTCACTAGGAAATACAATCATAAATTGATAAACAATGCACACAACCTCTCTGTTATTTTCAACTGTGTTTGTAGTTGTCTAATATTAGATTTATATTATGAATTTTGTTCTAGTTACTATTTGGTTTTCGATATTAAATGATAAATAATAAATTTTATAATATCTTATAAATGTAATTTATAGTATCTTATAAATATAAACTTATATTAGATTAAAATATAATATAAGTCTAAATTTAAATTTATTTAAAGATATAAACAATAATTTTAGAAATTGGATTCATTGTAAATACTGAAAGATTCTGAAACATAGTACCTAGAAAAGTTTCAGTCTTAATCCCATTCAGAAGTTGTTTTTAATATTCTTTGAAATATATTGGAATATCGTAATTAAATGACCAGATTCTCCAATTATTTTTTTCAAATTAAATAAGTACATTTATTTATTTATTAACGGACATTGTCCATGTATACAATTTATAAGGTTTAAATATTACAATAAAAGAATAGTTTAAAACATTTTAAAAAAAGAAAGAAGCATTGACAAACATAAGGGACATCGATACAAGATCTGGACTATTTATTTAGTGCTCGTTTAAATCGTTGTAAATTTAAACCAAAAAAGTCCAGATCTTGTCTTGAGTTAACAATACGACAAAGGTGGGTCATTTGAGAATTTAGGCCATAGTTTGTTCTATGCTGATCGATGAACAGTACTTCATTGTTTCTCAATCTACGAGTCGGAATATTGAATTTTACTTGTCCCAGTAATGATGGAACATCGATTATACCATTTAGTATGCCGAACATATATATGGAGTCAATATTAGTTCTACGTTTTTGTAGACTAGAAATATTTAACATTGACTCTATTTCAGCATAAGAATAACTATCTCTCTCTAGTCCGAGCATCCACGCTATTTTTCGAAGCAAGCGATGTTGGACTGATTCAATGTGAATTATGCGATTGACATAGAATGGAGACCAGACCACGGAGGCATATTCTAGAAGAGGGCGAACAGTTGAGCAATAAAGAGTTTTGATTGTACGGACATGAGTAAAATCAGAGGATATTCTGTTAATGAAGCCCAGTTATTTCAGTGATTTATTTACTATATGATCTATATGCTCATATAGGATTATTTCTCCCATTGGATGAGTTTAAAAATTACGATGTCTAAAATCACAAATTAATATTTGATTTCAAATATCAACAGTTATCAACCTGAAAGATGCTTTTCCGTTCTTTGATTATGTTTTTAGGAATTTTCTCCTGAAATTAAGGTATCGTAATGAGACAATAAACAGTCGTAAAATTACACATGGAAAAACTATTATTTTTAAGTACTGAACTTACATTTTTTATACTTGCAACCCATATAAGGCTGTAATTATCCCAACCCTACCTACATCCTTCCTTATCCAAACTGTTGTTGTTCTACCGTCCTGTGGGCCAGTCACATTGTATAAAGTGTCACTCTGATAAGTCTTTATCATATACCTGCATCTGAATACTTCCGACAAAGTGCAATTAGTGTTCCATAAACAGTATAAAATATACATCTCGCCGACATCTACACGATACCGGTACTTGTGCAATAGTAAAACTGAAGTGTTCCATAAAAGAAGCAAACGGGAGAATTTAGAAGTGAGTAAAAGATTTCTATACAAAAATAAATAAATATAAAACCAAACATTTTTCTACCGACCGGTTTCAAAGCCACACAAGCTTCTTTATCAAGGTATACTTAACTTGAATTATATTTTATTTTTAATGATTACTTAATATTACGTTATTAATACATAATACAATAGAGTTAATAAGTCGATCTATTTATTAACTAGTGCCTTTCTTATAAATCGGGTATATAGTTAAGCTTGAGAATAGTTGTAGAATAATGATGGTATAGCAAAAAGTATTACTTATAAACCTCGCATAGAGTTAAACTCGGTTTAAATCTGGGATAGCGACCATAGAAAATAATACCTGCACATTATGCGGTACAACGCTGGAATAAGCACACGATCTGTCAAAAGTCATATTTTTCGGTAGTCAAAATGGATAGTTTATCAGGTTTTTTTTCAATTTTAAACAATTTCGAAGTCCTTCGACCTTCTCAATGCGATTCAAAGGATTTTTTATTATTTTTATCAATAATATCTGAAATTCTATATGTTTGTATGTGTTTTATTTATTGTGATAAAAAAGAAAGACGAATAAACTCTAGAATTCGTTTTTAACTTCTCCTCTTCTTCCTATTTTGATTTATTTTTCTAACGGTTTTCTCCGTGTTCTCCATTACACTGACAGTAGTCTCGATTTGGCTTTGACGTTTGTTTGTGTTGTTATAAAAGTTACTGCGCACGCGCACATTTCAGTGTTGTCTGTTTAAAAAAATGAAGCATGAAATAACCAGTAAATTGTTATTCTAGGTAATAAATATTTTTATAAGTAAACTTTTTTTATATCGGTTATAAATTGTTAAACCGGGTTTAATTATTTTTTAATATAAACCTGGTATAAAAAAATCTAATAAATAAGGCCCTAAGTGTTTTTAAAAATAATAATTTCTATAGCGCCGTTTCCGTGAGTAATCACTTCAAGGGCGCTGTACATTATACTTTAATAATTAACTTTTTTTAAATAAGGCCTATCTACAGGCTAACTCTTAATTACTATTAACAAACAGACAAAGATTACAAATCATGTAATACACATTATATGGTACTTCTAAAAAGTAGCACTTTTTAAGTTAGCAAACGATTTCATAAATAAAAAAGTTTTTTTTTTCTGAAACGGGATTCTGTTGCACAATTTCGAACTTCTGAAGGCAGGGGATTCCACGCCAAAGGTCCGGCTATTGCAAAAGCCCTATCGCCAAATTTAAATGTGTTTTTAATGACGGGAAGTGTAAAGTTAGATGGATACGATATTTAAAACTTGTCAGGAGTGGACTAAAGGATTTTTTTTCTTATTATGAATCGCTTTTTTAATTTTAAAAATTTTCCAGTCGTCTAATTTTAATGTCACACCAGGAGTAAATTTAGAAATACAAAACTTTAAAAAATCATAGCGCTGATAATATAATAATTACCAATTTTGTTTTTTATTTTTTCATATATTTCAAATGTTTTTTTATTGCATGTTTCATTATTATATTTGATTTGTCATGTGTTTTAATAGTGTTTTTGTTGTTATATGTAGTAAATATGGTAATATTGACTCTAAAAGTTTAATACATAATATATTCGTTGCAACTCAACACAAGAATTTGGTTCCATAGAGTTAGAACTTCTGTCTCAATAAATTTTCAATGAATATGTTGTGAAAAAAAAAAAAATAATGCTTAAAAATTAAAAACAATACCTACATAAAAATAAAATTAATGGCTAAGCTTAATAGTATATTCCTCATTGCAAAAACATATTTCCATGATTTGATTGATTTTTTTCTTGTAACGGGCGGGAATCGAATCCGTTTCGCCAGTTGCACAGATGACCATTTAACCAACTGCACCACGACGCCAGTGATAATATCATACATGGCCGATTTTGAATCTTTCTTTGTTATTTCGCGGCTTACACGAGTTTATGCATGTTTCAAGTTTCGATTCGTTTACTATTGTTAGAATGTTACTTTTGTCTACGGGTTACTCGAGACTCAAGACATACAATATTGATGAACTCGATTGAAATGATTGTGATTGTTACATTCATCAAGGTCTTTTCGATTTTGGTAATTTCGATTCGCCGCGATCCGCGTGATCATCTCTAGTTCAATGCCAATAACAACAGTCATTGACTTCGGAAGATTTCTCTTGAAATTATTGAAACGTTATATTCGTTCAATAATTCTATTGAAAACGGATTCCGATATCATTCAATACTAGATCCGTTCAAATATTAGAAAGTGTTTACTTTTCTTTATATATCGCGTTATCACGTTCGATCGCGATTTTTTAACGGTTTTTTTAACGATTGTTTTCCAGAAACATTTGGCGAAAGCTCGGGCGCTCCGTGTAAAAGAATCGACTTAAATAATGTTAAGGTTTCACTTCAATTGACAATGTGTCAATTATCAGAACCTGTCCCGTCGGCTTTGTAAAATAAATCGTAATAATGATACCGATAAGATTATGTGGGAACGCCAAACCGAAACTCACGATCTTTATCTTAGACGGTTAAATGGCTAAAAGTTAAACGAAATGAATTTCAAACATCCCATATGAACTGCAGGTCAACATTCCGCTAAAGTCTGAACCGAGGGTCATTTTAAAAGAGCCGAAGAGTTGACACTTGACTCACTCTGAGAATTGGATATGACTCGTTTAATTTTATTTAAGTTTTTAATATTTTTTATTTCGTAGAACTCGCGATATTGGTCAAATTTCGTAACTGTCTTTCTGGTGAACTTTTCACCTGCAACTTGTAAAGTTTTTGATGTTTTTCAAATATTTATAATTTATTAAAAGTGAGGGGTAGAGTGTGTATATATTTATAATTCTCGTATATTTAATTTTCTTGTAGCCCTACACAAGTATGCTTTTTTGACATTTTATTCAATTATATGCCAAAAAACTTTATTTATTGGCCGATAATTTCTGTTTATTTGTATTTTTTTAAAATGGCTATTGATTTCTTAAAATCAACTTATTACAATACTGAAATGGAATAAGTTATTGAACATGTTACCGGAAAATCCCTATTTTGTTATATTTCCTTTTCTAATTATTCTGATACCATACATTAATTATGTAGAAAAAAAACAGTAAAAAATCAAATAAAAACTTAGAAAAATTAACAGACCTAACAAACAAAAAACAGGTTTATCAAAACATTAAAATTATACTTTTCTAATCAGTCTTAATCCCACGACTCTTCGATTTTAATTTGCACAATCCGACCTTGTTATTTATGTTTTTTAATCACTCAAATCTCAATACAAACTTACAATAATAATTCATTAATACTACGTTATCATTTTTGTTTTCGTTCCGGATATTCCAATATAGTTTCCAAACTGGTTTCTTTTGAATAGCTTTTTTATATCCTGTAATTTACGAGTGTTTGTTTTTTTTATTATTGTTATATTTTAACTGTTGATTACATAGTGTACTTGATTGCTCGAATTTATTATTATTTTTTGGCCAGAATGTCAAGGTTTTAATTTGAATCTTTCTCGTATATTTGGTTGCAATTTGTCAGGGTCTATAATCATTAAGTTTTTATTTTATTCGCAATGGTTTGTGAACGTGAATTAATTAAACTTTGAATGGAAACGAACGCCATTAAATATTGTATCATTTTTCATATGTTTTTTTTAATATCATAATAAACAGTATAGTTCCCGATCACAAAACAAACTTCATGTAAGGCCTCTGAAGTCAACGAAGCTTGGTACTAGAACCTTGCAAGTTTGATCAATAATTGCCTCATGGATATAAGTACCAATTTCATAATAAAAGAACAGGACGTGTGAATTTAAAAATATTTTTGCAAGAAGTATCTAATCCAAATAAATAATATTTACTATTTGTATTTCAAAATTTATTTATTTATATATATTTATATGTATATTTATTTATATATTTAATTATTTAACAAATAATATTTAAATAATAATATTTATTTGTTTGATCTAGACAATGTTTATTACGTTCATGTATTTTTTAATACTTTTTATTTTAAATTAAAAAAATGAGGAAAATTTTTTTTCGATCAAGTGGTTAATTTATAATATATCGTAGTTTTGATTATGCTTCTGTACATAATCGTTAAATTGTTTATAAGTCAATATTGTTACATGCTTGACTCTAAATGTCTTAATGAGTTCTTACGAAAATTATTTAATTATATAAAATAACCGTATTTTACGGACGATAAGACATAGAAAGAAAATTGCATCGGACCATAAAGACGCACCCCAATATTAGGTTGAATTTTCAGAGCCAAAAAGTGCGTTGTATGGTCCGAAAAATACATTATTTATAAAAATCCTTGGAATATTAATGTTTGTCGCAGGAGCCAAAATTTCACAGTAGAAAACATATGACCTTAGAAAAAAAAAACTGAAGGAATAGTCATAAAAATTTATCGAAATAATTCGTAAAGGTAGTATAAAATTTATTTTATTTCATAAAAAAATGCGTTTTTTTTTAAATAATGGCATTTTTGCTATTCCATCTCGATATGACGGGTAGTACAATACCCAACCAGCCATATTACCATTGCAAAGCAAAAACAATCATGAAAACAAGAAGAAAAATAGCTTAATTCATTTGCTAGTCAAACAGATATAAACAAAAGAAAATATTTAAAAGAAAACCAAAAACCATTTAAAGATAATGAAACTTAAAAGAGGGAAAACCAAAAATTAAATAATCCAATAAAAAAGGTAACAAAAAAGAACGGCAGTTGAGCGTCCTGTACCAATGCTGCCACAACCACAACTCCTGGCAAAGTCGCGCCAATTGGCTGATTATGAACCTAGGGCTTTTCCTCAGCCGCTATCCGGTGCTGCAGCAGTCTATCCCAGTGAGGAAATCATACCACTTACTCTTCAATGTCGGGGAAGCTTGAGCAGGGCTATACACGTGTTTCGGGGCCACACCGCGATCCTTCAAAGGAACATTCCTCATAAACTATTTTTAAAATCCTTTTTTTTTAAATGTTTTTTTTTTCGAAAAATGTTTTTTTGATAAAAAATGCATGTGTTCATAATCTCGAAATGGTGTTAATTCTTAATTTCCTCGGGCTAGCATCCCTTCCACAAGCCACTACCCCTCCCCTACACAGCCGCTTCTCTTGTCCGCGTCTGGTGCGTATTTAAATATTTTTTTGTATGGGAGGGGTTGGGGTTTGTAGAGGGGATGCTATTCCCAAACAATAAAGATTTACTCTATTTTAAATTATTGAAAAATATATATATTAAAGAAAATAGTTTTTGCAAATAAAAAATAGAAAATATAAGGATTTTAAAAAAGTTTTCCATGAGGAATGTTACTCTGATGTTTCACGTTCTGGCCATAACACACCCTACATATATTTTTTTATAGTTTTGTTGTCATAAAAATATACTTTCTTCACTTTCCTTCTTTTTTCTCGTTTCCATGTACCTTTTTGTGTTTTTTTTCGATATTTTATTGGTTAATTATGTTTCGTGAACGAAAATAATTTTAATTTTGTATGTTCATAATCTTACGTATCTGTTTGATTAGTCACGCTTTTAACACAATTGGATTTTACAACTGTACACTATTCCTTTCCAATCTGCAACATATCACGTCCCGCGCTAATTCCTTCATCATACAAGGACAATTGTCCGAATGAAAGGATATGCTGGTAAGTCCTTAGCGCACCAAATATTTGCACGACTTGCAAGCCAATAAATCACGTAGCTACCACCTGTCAAAGCTTTTAACTTTAAATTAACGAGTGATCATTTATACGGTATTATTGTACAATCTGATATAAAACGATGCATTTGGTGCTAAATGCTTAGTGCAAACCTTTGAAGGACCCGGATTTGTTTTTACAGAGTCTACTTAAAACAAAATACTATAGCGATATATGCAATATGTACAGTTTAATAAAACTAGAAACAAAACCTATTAAGTAAAATGCAAAGATAAGTAAATATAAAGGACAGACAATATGGAATCCAGGTTTTGGGTGTAAGGAAAAAAAATATATATCACAAAATAATACTTTTTTTTTTTTAAAGTACATGTGTTAAATATTATAATAGGAACTAGCAGACCTGTCAGACGTTATCCTGCCCGAACGTTGGCTTCCCTGCTATTAGCTTGGAAAAAGACTTTTCATTGATAAGTAGGTACCTAACTACTTGTGTGTGATTAAATTCCTAAACTTAAAATTGATAATATTAAAATATTTCATTTAAGTAGGTACCTAGGTGTTTGTTTAGGGTTGAATTCCAAAACATAAAATAAATATTTTTTCAAATATGGCATTATTTTAGCAAACGTCAAACTCCGGTCGTCTCATCAACAAAGGGGTGTACTTATGTAGGATTTTTAAAAATGCATTGAATTTAATATCATTTTAGTGTTACCAAAAATCCAATAAAAAGAAACAAATGGGTAGAAATTAAAAGGAATTTAAGAAAAGAATCTGATTGAGATCCACAAAAAACAAATGCTGTTTGTAAACATTAAAAAAAAAAACTTTTTATACACAAAAAAACAATATCTTTCCATTTTTTTGCAAATGCATTCTCCTCGAGTGTAACCCTGGTAGATCGATGAATTAAACATTTATGCTCCTAACTTTTTTTTTTACATATTCGATTGAAGATTTTAACATCTTCGAACACGCACAGCGCAAAGATCAATGTTTCTCTGAAAACCGCACGTAAATCGGTGAAGCCGTTTAGGAGGAGTACGGTGACATCACACGTACAGAGGAATTATATATAAAGATAACAAGAGTTGTAAGTTAGAAGTAGAACCAGAACCACATTAACAAAATATTCTAAACCTCACCTTTACCTACCTCGTACTCCTAGTAGATAGTTGAGAATCGACCGCACCTGCTATTAAATATCGATACTAGCTCTCGATACCGCACCGCCGCGCTATCCTCTAATTCTAGTGAGAAAGTAAAGTGACCCGGGGCCCCGATTACAATGGGAAGTTAACATTTATCTTAAATTTTATTGACAAAGTAAAATTTAGTTTTCCGTATGAAAAATAGAATACGTTCGCAATTTTTTGTAAACACGTTTAATTACAGGTTTCCGACGAAGACACTTCTAATCATATTTTTAGTACATAAATATCGACGATAGATTTTACCGTCTCGAATGCATCGATGAAAATAGTGTTCATAATCGCGGCCCAAGGCCCGTATTACAGTGGGAAGTAAAAAATTTACTTCAATTTTATCTACGAAGTAAATTTAAGTTTTCATGTGTGAAAAATATAATATGTTTACAATTGTTTTCTCTAAAAAAAATTCAATTACAGGTTACCGACTGAGATGCTTTAAATTTTCATACAAGTATACACATTTTAGGATTTTACTTTATACCGCGGATAAAAAAATTAAAATAACAAGCCTATGTTAGTGTTAGTGCCTGTCGGTGACCCATTAGAATATTTTTTTTGAAAACGTTTGGTCACGCGCACATAAGCAAAGGCTTATTAGAGAAATGAATAGACTATACATATGTTTTTTATAGTTGTTTTTGTGGACAGATAGAGCTTTTACATATCAGACGTATTACTTAGAAATACTTCTTTAATATTTTGCATGATGGGGAAAGAAATGCATATAATGCGAGATCGGGTTAGGAGTATGGGAGGATACAGGAAGAAGCCTTAAGGTTTATCTCTTTATGCCACGCTTTTCTTGGCCATCCTCGTCCTTTGTTAGCGTACAAACTTGTCATGTATATCTGTTTTACTATTCTTTCGTCATCCATTTGTTCCGCATAATTAATTCATCCGAGTGATTCTTTCTTCAATATCATCACCATCATTCCCTTTCTGCACCTAATTGTGCGCATAGGGCACTGCATTGGTAGACCAATCGCAAAAACATTTATCTTCAATTTTAAGTAAATTAAGTTTTCGGTTTGAAAAGCAGAATATGCACACATGTTTTTCTTTTGAACATGTCTAATTACAGGTTACCGATAAAACTTTAAATGTTCATGCAAATATACTCATTTTTGTACACAAATATCGATTTTTCTATATAGACAGTCGAAAATAACTCTGTTAACTTCCCATTGTAATCGGGGCCCTGAAGTGTTAAAGTGATCACCTTACCTTCACGTATCATATGTTTCAGAGATAATGAAATGTTCGGGTGACCATTAAAACGCAAATATTTGCTTTTTACTTTTAAAAATACACCCGGCAAATACTCTAACAATTCGCTCTACCGATAGCGATTTATTTCCGGAATTCCCAAAGGCTCATACGAGGTAATCTACTAACCTTACATAATACAACCTGCCCACTCACGGATTGAGCCGAAAATTACCAGAATTACAATATATCATTTTTCCGTAATACAAATACTCAACGCGTATTGAAAAAATACATTATTTGAGATACAGTACATTCGAAATCCAAATTTCATTTCACCTCTCTATGCACCATTAGGTGCGAAAAGGAGTTTGATCGTTTGATGGTGATTATTGATACATTAAGTATGTTGATTCATTGGTTTTACTTTGAGATGGCATGTTATTGAATCATATAAAAACGTATTTTAGTCAGCATAAAAATAATATTTCAGAGTCCTGAAAAGGGAAATCCAGTGGAAATTAGTCCGTCTTTTTATTTAGTGGTTAAAGCGTTTGCCTACCTTTCTTGAGGCCCTGGGTACAAGGTTTTTTTAAACTGCAATGTTACTCCTAGAATGGCACCTGAATCGCAAGAATGATCACCTTACCTTCATGTAACTGATGATCATAATATGCTACATTTTCTTTATCAGTGCAGTGCCCTTAGCTCCGCTGGGTTCGGAGAGGTGGATGTTAGGACTCGGAAAGGGTAATACAGTAGTTTACAATGAGGAACTTCTGCCCTAGGGAAAATTGGATTAAAAAAATTAAAAATTAACTACTCGACGACATCACTAGTTCATATGAATCAACCAATATAAGAGAGTCCTAAAAGATTTCCAGTCTACGATAAAACAACGGACCAATCAACAGAACTGACCGAGAAAAAGCAGAAGGGAACTTGAGACTTTACACGCGGATTCATTTCTGAAATACGAAACTTTTGAAAATCATAGCGCTAGTTTTACGATACATTTTTGTACATTTTTTGTTTAGTTTAAAAGTCTATTATCTTTTACTCACCGGAGATGGGTCCGATTATACCCAGGAGTATTGAAAATTATCGGTTATTTAAAAAGGCATTTTTATATGTCTTATCAAAGTCTTATCAAAGTCATGAGAAATTGAACACAAAACTTGACTTTTCCTTGTTTTTATGATTCAGGGCATATTGTGATAATATTTTTTTTGACAATACATTGTTATGTATTGTCAAAAACATGTTTTTTCCTATTTACGGTCCCAAATGAGTTTCAAATAACTCCTGGGAGTATAATATGTAATTTTTGTATTATATGTTTTATTAATAATAAAAAAATAATAAAAAAAATAGTAATTTAAAAAAACAAACGTTCAAGTGTTTTAACACCTTTGCTTTTGTTAGGCGAACTGCCTTTTGTACAGGCGTTAAATCTTGCACTTTTTGTATTTTGTACGGCTTCAATTGTAGTTCATTTTTTTTAAAGCGCCCCATGCAACGAGCAGACACATAGAGATTTTTCGCCAATTGAACTGCGCTTTGTCGTGGATTACGTTGAATTCTGGCCTTCACCTTTCGAACAATTTCTGTCGACGTTTTTGTTTTTGGATGTCCACCTCCGTGGCGTTTTTTATGCTACTGGTATCATTGTAACGTAAAATGATCCAATACACCGACATTTTGTTCACATGTAAATGTCATAGCTCATTTATAATGGCTGGTTGCGATTTTCCAGCCAAATACAGAGCAATAACACGGTTGAGTTTGTATTCCATTTCGATAACTCTTTTTAACTGTGACGTAAAACAATATGCTTTGATAGAATTATTAGCAATATAACAGACTGACTCGTGTCAAAACATGGGCGCACTGTCATTAGCCGTTTGGTTGCTACAGCAGCGTGAAGTTGGTAACACTTCATACAAACTCCAACACATTAGTGTATTAGTAATTATCTTTATTTTGCTTGTTATAATATATTAGTGTTTAAAATAATTGTGTGTTCTGTCGTAAATGTATATTATAATAAATGTAATTATCTTAAGGCCCAAAATGAGTTATTGTAACTCACGGAGAATACATGTAATGTATTTTGATATAAATAAAATACACAATAAATACCATCAGCTCACATTTCTGCAGCGTGTGAAGCCTTCTTGGACAGACTCGTTGCTTTTATTTGCGTTAAAGGTGGCTACATCGAACAATAACATATATTTTTAAAAAGTTCTTACTATATACTGAAGTTTTTCATTTAAAAAAATCAAAATTGTCAAAATTACAGATTTTTAATTGGTAACACTTCCGAGTGCCGACCCCAGTATACCTAATAATACCTTTTTATTTTTATTATTTCTATATGCACGAATTAAGATATTTAATTTTGTAATGTACATATACAGGGTGTTCTTTAAACCCTGTCACATCCGAAACCACGATAATCAGTATGGACAAGAAGACATATTGGCATATTCAAAAATACGAGTATATTTAGAAAAAAAAAATGGTTGTTTACTTCTGCGTGGGAGAAGTGAGGGGAGCGCGACCGTGTGGATGTCAGCGTATCAGACTCCCCCCTAGTTTCTTCCCTGCAAAAGAAGGCAACCATTCAATTTTTTTTTTTTTTTTTTTTTAATTTCATTCGTTCCAAAAAAATATTTTAATGTGCCAATGTGTCTTCCTGTTCATACTAATCATCGTTGTTTCGGATGTGACAGGGTTCAATGAACACCCTGTATATGAATAAATAAAATTGAAATAAAATTGAAATTGAAACAGAAAAGAAAAATTCCTTTGATGATAAAAATTATTCGTTGCTAAAAGTGTTAACCTATGCTTTTGCTTTCTACGGCTTGACCTGGAAGGCTGTATCAGTTTACCAGTTTCGTGTTCCGATGTCAATAATATTGAATGAGTTTTCAATTTCAATCAACCTTTGCCGGGAGCCTAATTGTAAGTTCACGAACGAATATAATACTGAGTAAATTTATAATACCCTGCCCCGTCCGGTGACAGGTCCGGCCGCTAGATCTAGTCTCTATTCATTTTTCACTTTCGATCGAGACACGACGCTATTGTCAATTGTACGCCGAGAATGGCAGATAGATGCCCAACTCGATTTTTCTACCACTTTCGATTTGATTATGACGTGTACGCGACTTCAAAGAATCTTCAAAGTAATGGGTATGCTAATTTACAAGTGCAAAGTTTTTTTGATATAAAGACGTCAATCAAACACGCTTTGGCGTAATAATTCGAGTGATTCAGTTTTTTTTCTTGAATCGGCATTCGCTGCGCACTTCAGTTCTAGAACATCGTTGTTAGTTAAGAATGCTATCTTGAAGTTTAAGTTAGTCCAGTAATTCTTAGCTTAAAATATTAAGTCAGATTACAGGGAGTTTTTTTTATTGTTTTTGAACTACTAATAGCCAGTTTATACTTTTTTAATATTTTTTTTATATGTTTTTTAATTATTTTTTTTTGAAAATAAATATTTGCATTTGATCCGTGAGCCCGAGACACTAGCCACGGGACCACAATCCGATTCAAATAAATAAAGTACTTAAGTAGTATAAAAAAAAATCCATGACAACGTCTATTATTCGTAAATATTTATTTTTACAAAGTTTTCTTATTATTAATCAAAGTGCTGCTGAATTGCAAGCATTTAATTCAAAATCATAAATTTATATATTATTTTATATAAGATGCTTTACCTACATTGATTATTTCAATAAATTAAAAACTATGTATTTCATTCAGCCTGTCTACAAATATTTGGACTTACTCAAAACCCTGTTGGTTAAACTAACTGGTATAAGAAGCAAGATAAAATTGAAAAAATTCTCTTTACTCTTTAACTTCACAAACATCAACAGACGAAAGAATTGAAGGAATATAAATGTTCAAATATGGGCAGAATGGTGAATGTTACACAGTGTGTAAAGTGGTCACTTAAACCAGTCAATGACAGGTCATAAGCCCCGTAGATGCATAGACTTCTATATTACCTTCTCTTGAATGTTCTTCATCTCTATTGTAATATGTTAATGGAAACATACTGATAAATAATCCCCTTTCCATCATTATAAAAAAAGCATATAATTTTTTAATTTATTCTGTTATAACAAAATAAATTTAAAATCGTTGATATGGTAGAAAAGTGTTTGAAAGTGGTTGAAAAGAAGATGTATAAAAATTGGGAAATTGTTTTCTGGCGTTGCCTAGTAGGTGGAATGGTCGAGCCGAATGAATCTCACCCACGTGATAAAGGTTTTAGCTTTAAAGATAAGTCAAGTTCACTAAAGTCAACAAATGGAAGAGCTGAAGAAATGTGGATGTTTTAACATAAGCAGACTGGTACATGTTACACACTGTGTAAAGTGGCCAATTTACTATCTAATCATAACCCCTGTAATTGCCTAGACATTCGTGTTAACTTCTCAAAAATGTTTTCGCCCTGTATTGCGACAAATTTAGATCAAAATAACTTCCTGGGGAGGAAATCCAGCCTGTCTACAAACATTTGAACATACCTAAAACGTTGTTGATCAAAAAAAAAATATTCAAATTCAAATCAATTCTTACTAAAATTGTTGATTTGATGAAATACATCGTTAAATAAAAATATATTTACAATGCGAAATTAATAAAGTAGTCTTTGATTGCCTGTCAAGTAAAATCGAATTCTCTGTGAGAAGATGTGAATATTTGCATGGTTTTTTAGAAGCGTGTTTGATTAGATTACTGACGAATATATTTTTGTACAATATGCACTTTTTATATTACAACAGAGATGAAGAATATTTAAGAGAAGGTAATATAGAAGTCTAGGCATCTACAGGGCTTATGACCTGTCAATGGCTGGTTTAAGTGGCACACTGTGTAACATTTACCATTCTGCCCATGTTTGAACATCCACATTTCCTCAACTCTTCCATCTGTTGACTTTTGTGAAGTAAAAGAGCTGAAACCTTTATCATGTGGGTGAGATTCATCCGGCTGAACCAAATCACCTACTAGGCAACGCCTGAAAACAATTTCCCAATTTTTATACATCTTCTTTTCAACCACTTTCAAACACTTTTCTACCATATCAACGATTTTAAATTTATTTTGTTATAACAGAATAAATTAAAAAATTATATGCTTTTTTTATAATGATGGAAAGGGGATTATTTATCAGTATGTTTCCATTAACATATTACAATAGAGATGAAGAACATTCAAGAGAAGGTAATATAGAAGTCTATGCATCTACGGGGCTTATGACCTGTCATTGACTGGTTTAAGTGACCACTTTACACACTGTGTAACATTCACCATTCTGCCCATATTTGAACATTTATATTCCTTCAATTCTTTCGTCTGTTGATGTTTGTGAAGTTAAAGAGCTGAAGCCTTTATTTATGCGAGTGATATTCATCTAATTGAATTATTTCACCTACATACTAGGCAAGACCTGAAAATTTTATTTTTCAATTTCTATACCTCTTCAAGGACCAGGTGCTCACTTAAACCAGCCAATGACAGGTCATAAGCCCTGTAGATGCCTAGACTTCTATATTACCTTCTCTTAAATATTCTTCATCTCTGTTGTAATTTGTTAATATAAACAGCTCCCCAGGGAGTTGAATCCAGTTCTTGTCTACAAAAATTTGGACAAACTCAAAATATTGTTGATGCACTTTTTGTTCGAAAAATCGAATTTATTTTCTAAGCAATTGAAAAGAACTCTATTAATCGGAGCTTAAGGCCTTAATTACAATGGGAAGTTAACAGCCGTATCTTCGACTGTCTATAAAGTTAAATCGAAATCAATTCACAAAAATGTATATATTTTAACCTTTTTTTTTTAGTTTCTTCATCGGAAATATATTGGAGATAACTGGTAACTTCCCATTGTCATATGAGCCCAGATATCAACATCTTTCGTTAGTATTACAAAACTACTCGTATATTTTTAGCGGATTAGTAATTTTAATATTGATCTGATGATTTATTATGTTAGTAGTAACCTTGACAAAAAAACAATCTAACGATTTAGTAAAAAACTGCCTGTCATTTGATGTCTTTATCATTCTCATTCTAACTTTCACCAAAGTGGGTTGAATTAAATCTATCATTTATTTAATCTAACAATGTGTTTTAAAAAATGATTGGGGATTATTGCGGTAGGTAGCACAAAGCCTACAACGTAGTTGTATTTTCTATAAACAGAATTATCTATCATGTTAACATAAGCTATCTATCAATTAATATAGTAATCATGTCAATATCTATGAAAGATTATGATGATTATCACAGAAATCATCTTGATCGCTTTCTTTTGTCACTATCGTTCTGTTGTCACACAAATGATGAATCGAATAACATGTGGAAAATAGATTTCGCGCTTTCGTTAGTAATGCGTACTTTCATTTTTTAATGATTTTATCGTGACATTGGTATGGACCAATAAAGTTTTTGCAATAAAATAACATCTTTAGATTATACTTTGATTGTCTGATCAGATAATTTATCTTTATCTTATGGTTCTCTTTGTCGGCTTAGGATTTTATTTTGTCAATAAAAAATATAGAGCAGGCTGTAAGGTTGTTTTTTTCCCATCTTTGTTAGATGTAATTAATTATCTTACATCTATATCTACAATTTAACGAAACTGCGATGGTTTTTTTGAAGTTTTATTACTTTGAAACAAAGTTTTTTAAATAACTGCTTTTTGCTATTCGTTCAAAACCGACGAATCAATTTCGAATTTGATATTTTTGACGATTAATATTATATAGTTTTAAATTTATTAGGGGTGCCTATAATACTATTTTGCAAAAGCCAAGAGCCAGTTTCACTACGAAAATCTAAGTTACTACTACCATAATGCCATTTCCCCGTAGGGGAAGGCAAAGAGGATGGACCGCTACACACGACTATCTTGAAATACATTCCTAGCGTCTTCCACATGTACACATGTCATAAATCCCTTCGTTTGTGTCAGATTTTGACATGACCAGAGTTGAGATTTAAGTTTATTTGATCATGCCACGCCTTTCTTGGTCGTTTTCGTCCTAGGTCACTATTTACTCCTTCCATATTTTTGATATATTAAAGTTCAATAAATTATTGTAGCGTTTTCGTTAAAATGGGTGAATCAAGTTTTTTTCCTTAATTTTTGCATCCATTTTGTCAAAAAAAAACCCAACTATTATTTCAGTATAAACTTTTTTAACTGAACTCTTTTTTGTGCATCTGAAGTTAGGTCCCGTGTAATATATAAATACTGCAGTAAATATAACTTTTTTTTAGTTTATATATGTGACCTGTAATTGGCTGGTTTAAGTGTCTTATGTTTAAGTGATAACATAGTTACTCGCATACAGATATATATATATATATACTGTATATTAATCAATCTTTTTTTTAAATTTAAATTTTTTTATTATTAATTCCTTTTTTTGTATGCATTTTTTTCTAAATAGAAACAAAAATAAAAAAGTATATTTTATATTATTTTAAAGACAAGAACCTGACTCGTTTTTGGCATATTCAACCGTCACTGTTCTTTTTCTTACGTATGCTTTGGCGTTAAATAATTTTTTTATTAAAAAAAACATAGGCACTATATAATATTTAAAGTTTTGTCTATATTTCAACATTACAAACGTTATTCGTCTCTATTGAATATCTAATATTTCCTTCCCTCTTTACCCCCTCTTCTTTTCATAGCAGAGTGTAGATATTTTGACAATTTTTACTTAAAAAAATTAAATATTTTTAACAATATTTTGTTATATAAGGAAATAATTATAAACCACCAATATGTTAATATACCACTGATTTTTTCAAATTAAACGGTGTGGGTAGGTAGGAAGAAATTGCCTAAGGCAATATGCCCGCCCTTTTGCATATGTATGTTACTTTATACGTATATAAAGTGTTTAAATAAAAATAAATAAAATTGTATCTATCAATTCAGACAACCTCCTAAAGGTAAAAATCCATTTTCATAAAACATTTAGACATACCCAAAATATTGCTGTTTTAAATCCTTATTTGCAAATAAAAACAAACGCGCAACTTGTGCATTATTTGCAAATGTTTAAAGACTCTGGTTTCAATGGTTGGGTGTTTCCTTGTCTTATATTTGATATGCATACTAAACAAATTCTAACGAATGAAAGGAAACAGAATGAATAAAACGAGAGAAATAATCGAAGGATACAAACAATACTGAATTAATTTTATTCAAATTCTCCCTTTTTCCTGGAACTTTAGATCAACAGAATATTAATTCATTCAAATTCAGTCAACATAACGCCGACGCCGACGGTCAGATGTAGCGAATTAAATTTCCAAGAACTTTATATAAAATAATTACCATTTACAGGGTAATTTTTAATAACCTAAATTGATTTACACCACGCTATGTTCTTTGGTGTTCAATTAATTTTTATAATTATACGCTTCTTTTTTTTCAGTATCATGATTTTGTTTTTAATCCCTTGGATTATGGGGAATGTGAAAACGAAATATTAAATTTACCCCTAAAGCTTCACGAAATATCGCCTGCCAGACATTTTTCCACTAACTCCACGTCAAACGTGCTATGCAGTTTGCTTATCGCTCGCGTGGCAGGCGCTATGAACACCTCCCGTACTTTTTTGTTTTTTGTTTGTTTGCCCCGTAGTTCTGACAGTACGGATTAAAAATTAATTTTGACGTTTAAAAAGTTCGAACTCACGCCAGAAAAATTGAAATGGCGTTTTAATAAAACGTTTATGGCGGAGATACGATCGTAGTAGTAAAGCGAAAGTAATTTTATCAACAAAAAAAATTAAACGTTCCACTATACTTTTGAAACGCTTATCAGATCATAGCTAACCTCATCGTTCTCATTCCAAAGCTAAAAATAATAATAAAAATTCTCCTTATTCCTAATTATGACTCCTCCTTTAATACAAACTTATACGGTGTCTACGCGGCTCCACTGTCGAATTATCTCCCATCCACTAGTAAAAATGTTTCCACAACTACTTCATTCAAATCCCGTCTGAAAAAAACATTTCTTTTCTCATTCTATTTATTATGATCATTCTCTTATGAGTATGAAAAGTGTTATTGTATGTTATCATTAAAGAAAGTAGTTCCCAAATCGCAGTGCACAGTTGAGTTTTAGTCCCGACACTTACGTATGGAAGTATATTTTACACTACAGTGAACGAATGAAAACAAAGTGGCTACGGTTGAAATCTTATGGGCCTTACTCATAAACTTAACATAAAGTTACGCTTAGGTATAGTGGTAGAAAAACGATGGAAATACCATCCTTATTACCGTGGTATAATAAGGGTGGTATCGCCATCCTTATTTTATCACTATGCCTAGACTTAACTTTATACCAGGTTTATAAGTAAGATCCAATATCTTATGGAAAATCGATGTATGACAGAGTTGCGAATGCTGAAATCAGAGAAGAACGCAAATCTGAAACAGGTTTAATTAATTAGAATAAGAAAGAATCGGTCGGCCTCGTGGTGTAGTGGTCAACCCACGTGCCTACCATACAAGAGGTCTCGGGTTCGATTTCCGATATGATTGACATAAAATATTTATTTAAAAGGTGTTTTTTCACTAGAATATTTCATAGTCCTTGGACTGGTAGACTGATCATCTTACCTTCGTGTAGCAAAAATATCAAAATACATTGCGATTGGTCTACCAATGCAGTGCCCTATGCGCACCATTAGGTGCGGAAAGGGAATGATGATGATGATGAAGAAGAAAAGATCACTCGGATGATTTAATCGTACTAAACAAATGGATGACGAGAGAAAGGTAAAACAGATACACATGATAAGTTTGTATGCTAACAAAGGACGAAGATGGTCAAGAAAAGCGTGGTATGATGAGATAAACCTTAGGACTCTGACTTACCATAATTGTAAATCTCTTTTTTTATCTTCTTCCTGTATCCTCCCATACTTCTAAGTATATTCCATACTCCTAACCCGATCTCGCATTATATGCATTTCTTTTCCCATCATCCAAAATATCAAAGAAGTATTTCATAGTAATGCGTCTCATATGTAAAAGTTCTATCTGCCCACAAAAACAACTACAATAAACATATGTATAGACCATTCAAATCTCTAATAAACCTTTGCTTATGTGCGCGAGACCAAACGTTTTCAAAAAATATTTTACATTAACATAGGCTTGTTGAACATTCGAACGCACCGTACGCCTTATATAGTTGGAAGAATTAGCTAAAATATAATACATAAACAATATTTTGAGTTTGTCCAAATTTTTGTAGACAAGGACTGGATTCAACTCCCTGGGGAGCTGTTTATATTAACATATTACAACAGAGATGAAGAACATTTAAGAAAAGGTAATATAGAAGTCCTTTATTTATGCAGGTGAGATTCATCTAATTGAATTATTTCACCTGCATACTAGGCAACGCCTGAAAATGTTATTTTTCACTTTCTATACTTCTTCATGGACTAGGTAATTTATCAACATAATAAAGGTTTCAGGTCTTTAACTTCACAAACATCAACGAATCAATCGAATATAGATGTTCAAATATAGGCAGAATGGTGAATGTTACACAGTGTGTAAAGTGGCCACTTAAACCAGCCATTGACAGGTCATAAGTCCTATAGATGCCTAGACTTCTATATTACCTTTTCTTAAATGTTCTTCATCTCTGTTGTAATATGTTAATATAATACATAATAAATAAACAATTATCCTGTCAATATACATTGATTTTTACAAGAAGTTTGAAATAAATAAACCAAAATCTCAAGTCTAATCTAGTCGAAAGTTGACACAACCGAAAGGCATATATGACGAGATGTATGAATATGTGGAGGAACCAAGTGGCCATGTGAAGCAGTAAGCTTCAGTGATAGGAATTGAGGAGATGGGTTGTGGAATCTTAGTAGATAAGTTTAAAATTTGGTCAGTTGACTGGAGGACTAAGAGATGGCTCAGGGCTGTGATTACAAATGATGTCCTCGTCCGTACATATCGAGACACGATATAAAGCAGCGGTTACCAACCTTTGCCATGCGCGCCTCCCCTAACTTTTTTTCTAAATATACTAGCTCCCCCTCCCTACCCCTCCGTCATCAATCTCAATTTAAAATAAATTTAACAAATGACTCAAATGACAGATAAATATCATTATAATCAGGGAAAGCACTGAGGATGCACTTTATTGATCAATTGATAAATCCTCGGCTTCATAGTAATCTATGCACAGCGGAGATCATTTTCAATCTGTGGTATATTTCTTTGTTTTGTCTTTTCCCCCAAAAGAGTTGAATAACCACGTTCACAAAGATAGGTAGTTGAGAATGGCAAAAGGACACGCGGCGCTTCTTTGCAAACAACGGGATGCATTGCATAACTTTTAATATGCATTTTATTTTTGAAGCCGTCCGCGCCCAACTGTTGAGAACCCGCGGTATAAAGTAAAATACGACAGTGTGTATATTTATATGAAGATTTAAAGCATCTTAGTCTATAATTGAACTTTCTTTTAAAAGCAATTGTATACAAGTTATATTTTTCGAACAGAATACTCAAATTTACTTTGTAGATAAAATTTAATATAATCTTTTACTTCCCACTGTAATACGGACTTGAGTCCGCAATTATGAACGCAATCTTCATTGGTACATTTCGAGACGGTATAATCTATCGTCAATATTTATGTACGAAAAATGTGCGCTCCGGCCCGATTACACCACTGCTAAATAGCTACAGAAAACCCAAAAGGTAGCTTAGTAAAAATCATCCTCGATAAGTAATTGATTGCCGGGGAGTGGTTTTTAAAGATACTAATAATTAATGATGGGACTCATTTAATGGGGTAATAATATTTCATTTTCCTATCTCTTCCCATTTATGTTCCTTATCAAAGTGAAAATGAAGGATCGTGTTTAAAATAGACTCGAGAATCCTTTTAGTCGCATTTAAGATAGCGAAGTCCTGTTTCTAAATGCTCTTCATTTTTCAAAGACGTCTGGAATCGTTCTTAACTTTAGACTAGTGAGTAGTTAAAAATAGCTTATTTAACTAAATTTTATTTGATATTTAGAATTAGTTACATTAGCATGTGAAATGCTAAATATTAAAAAAAAATTGTATTCGTTTGTCATGGCTGATTTTAGAAAAGCCAATTTAAGAAAAAAATGTAATCCAGGAAAAAATGCAAGAAAAATGATAAGCAATCATGAATATTAGAAAAAAATATAATTGTTACATATTAAAGGGCATTTTAATTGTATTTTTTTTTTTTTTTTTTATTCCAGTAAAATGGCTATAAAGTGCAGAGCCAATTCTACCATATGAACATATAAACATGAACATAAATATAAACAAAAATATAACAATAAACATAAATATAACAATAAACATAAATATAAACATAAAATAAAATTTTATATTGCAGCACTTATGGTGGTCTTAACATATCGCGCCATCGCTTGAACAACGGTGATTGGATCCACTCTGCAGTGGCTTGGAGAATTTCGTTATTAGATTTTTTTAGGCGTTCCCATAGGCTCCAGGCTCTTTGGCGAAGCAGGGCAGCGAAGGTGTTTATTCGTCCAGCTGTAAACATTTCAGAGGCACTGCAGTACCTGGGCAATCCGAATAATTGTCGGTATGAGTTGTTATATGTGATCCTTAATTTATTCCACGCTCCTTGCGTATAGTTGTTCCAAAGTTCACCTGTATACATGGACGTCAAATACGAAGTAAATATGATTTTCTTCACTTCGTTACTGCATTGAAAGAAGCGTCTCTAAAGCGTCGTAATGACCAAAATTCATTTTAAAATAATCCGCTTTTAATTTTAAATAGTAAAATTATGTAGTCAAAACTAATAAACGTATTTCACCTATAAATATTAACAATTAATACTGTTTTTCACTTCGTTGTAGTTTTCTTTAGAGATCCAAGATTTTCTGATTATTTAAACAATTATTTTTTTTACTTTTCCAAATATTTTCCATAGTGATAATTAATGCTATGGAAACGTAAGTAATAGAAAATGCTTAAAAAATACTGTAGAATGCAACAAATAGTCATAACTTCTGTATTTCATTGGCAATTTTTTATTTTAATTTATCAATGCCAAATTAACGTTGATCGGATCCCAAAGGGGTAATTCCTATTTTCAAATAAATCAATCCTTCTTCATTGGAGAAACGTAGAACTGAGATGGACCTTATCTGGATTTTCAAAATTTGTATTGCTATAAGTGATGTCCCATCTCTGCTTCAACCAATTTTTTTTCATGTTCCCAACCATCTCAAAATCTGATTGTTTTAAAACCTTTTAAAAGCAACTTTTTTTTTACTCTCCAATGTGCAGAATATGTAGATTAGTCAATTTGTCACTCAACTTGGAATTCTTTGGGATAGATGTTTCGTTTTTTCGTATATCTCTTCGCCATTTACACAGTGTGGGATGAAGATGGATTGGCATGGGTTTTCTCGAAATCTTATTTATTTATTTGACACTTTATATACATATACTATATATATATACATAAAAGAACGGGCATATTGCCTTAAGGCTATTTCTTCCTACCTACCCAAACCGTTCAGTTTAAGACAATTATAAATACATGGACATATTGAATCTTACAATTTCATACAAAAATTAAAAGCAAAGATTAACAAAAATAAATATATATAAAAAAAAAATAACACTAAACTATGAAGAGTGGAGAGGGGATGGGAAGGAAAGAAGAAGGATAAAGGAACAATTTAGATAGTGATATTTCAATCTTGACTTAAATGTAAATAAAGAAGGAGCGTCTCTAACATTAGTGGGTAGATTATTCCACAATCCAACGGCTACTACTGTGAAAGAGGAGGCAAAAAAATTAGAGCGATGACAGGGTATTAAAAGGGTTCTCTATCTTAAATCTTATATGTTGATCGTGTTTTTAAATATATTGTGTACCATTTCTTTATTGCCCTTGTTTGGTTTTGCCACATAATTTTATGTTCACTTTCTTGTACATACGTTTCTTCATATAACTGTTGTTATTGGCTTAGGCCTTATGTATAACAAATAAATTAGTATAAGCTAATAATTTTTGCAGTTGCTATTGCTAATTCATTTTTATCTCCCAATGCTGCTGCTAATTATGCCTTTTCTACTAAATACGTTTTTGTCTAAATATAACCTGCGCGCCCCTGTTACTTTCTTGTTGATATTCTCGGGAGAGTGGTCCATTGTTTCAAAGTTTGAAGGAAGAAACATAAATAGAAGTATAAATCTCCTCTGTGTAGATTCTCAAAAGTGAACAAATATTTAGAGATTATCTTATCATTTTTTCACAATACGTGGGACTTAACAATTTTATAAAATAAATTAACGATTTTTTTTTTCAAATTAATTAAAAAGTCTATTTACACTTATTTTTATTCAGTCTAGATAATTTATTTTTTTTGCAATTAGACTTTACCAAATTTACTTCATATTTCATTTAAATATATGTAAATAAAAGCAGTTGTAATGTTAAATAATAACAATGCCGTTTAACTGTGTTTAGCAGTGTGTGCAGGTCTGTAAATACATCAAATTCTCTGATAAAAAACGTATCTCTCTATCAAGTTATGTTTTATCCGCAATAAAATATTAAAATATCAACACATTAAAATATCTTTACACATCTCTAGTTAGAAGCCAACTAGATTATAATTCTCCAATATGGTCACCTTATCAAATCACTTTCTCAGATTCTATTGAGAGAATTCAGATTAAATTTCTTAGATATATTAATTTTAAGATGGGTTTATCTACTTATCAATTTAATTTTTAAAAAAATTTAGACTCTCTTAAATTAACTAAATTGCAAGAACGAAGAACATCGACCGATCTTACGACTTTATATAAAATAATAAAACCAATGTTTGATACCCCTGATCTGATCTTTCATTCTATGTACCACCTAGATTAAGCAGAACATCTACAATATTTTATTGTCAAAATTCTCAAACGGTAGCTCAATATAACTCACCTATTGTTAGATTACAGAATACCGGGAATGAATATGCATCACATTTTGATATATTTAGTTTATCTCTGCCTAACTTAAAAAATAAAATGACCAACATATTTTGACTGAAGCCACAAGGCACCTTACAGTCTGAATATTCATGCAATATTTTTTTAGTAATAATCAACATAAACTGTTTTTAGGATACATTTTTTTTAAATTTTGTGTACCTTGAAAGCAGGATCACCTGTGATGGGAGAACAAAAAGAAAAGTCGACTGCCGCATACACCAAGCAAGGCTTGCGTTTAACAAAAAACCAAAGATTTTTGAGTCAAATAATATCAACCTAAAACTCCGCAAGCAACTTGCCAAGACACATGTACGGAGCATATTGATGTATGGTTGTTAGACATGGTGCCTTACCAAAAGAGATAAAAAAAGACTAGAGGCCTTCGAGATGTGGTGCTACAGAAAAATATTTGGAATTTGCTGGAGAGACCACATCATTAATGACGAGGTTCTCAACAGAGTCGAAGAAGGTAGACACCTAATCAAAACCATCTCAGAGAGGCGAGCCCGATGGATCGGCCATGAGCGTCTCCTGCACGACATCATAGAGGGAATGGCTGAGGGGACAAATTATAAAGGGCGCCCCCGACGGGAATATTTGGAGCAAGTGTGCGAAGATTTAAACTGCGCCTCATATGTCGAGCTGAAGAGGGCTGCAGAAAATATAGACCAATGCAGGACGAGATGCGGGACTTTGCTGCAAACCAATCCCCAGGATTGAGACTGCGAAGAAGATTTTTTACTGTTCCATTTTAAACAGTTATGCGAGCATTTGACGACGCTTATATTATAATTATTAATGTAACATTTCTAGGAAAAACACGAAAATTACACGACATGGAACTGCGCAATCATTAATGCAAATTTTCTGCAACATTATGAAGTTCTGCACCTTCCTTTATACTGTGTATCTAAATGCATCTCAAATCGGTCTTTTAACGATTTACTCACAACGGATTTCCGGCTAGTGCGTGAAATCCCTTTGAAAGGAATAATAATATACCATTAAATTCTCAAGAAAATAATAATAACTAGAAACCGTAATTTTACCATTTGTTTGAAGTATATGTTTAAAAAAAAAACATTTTTTTTTTCATAGTCTTTATTCAATAAAATATTTACATTATTACAATATTAATACATTATAAAGAAAACAAAGTAAATTTTGTCCCGATAAACTATTCAATAATAGTTTGTCATCGGGTGCTCAGACATTAGTTTTAATTAATAATCAAATAAAAAGAGCACAGACATAATACTATATACGGATAAAATAATGAACATAAAATAAAATAAAATAATGAACAGATAAAAATAGTTTAAAGAAATAAAAAAAAATTAAAGTGAGAAAATAGAGTAAAATAATACAATTTAAATTAAAGAATAACAATTCGCATGAATATATTTAAATATAAAAGAAAAACATTAAACACATACAGGGTGTTCTTTAAATCTTGTCACATTCGAAACCACAATGATCAGTATGAACAAGAAGACATATTAGCATATTAAAAAAAATATTTAGAACAAAGATTTTTTTTTAAATAAAATATTTAAAAAAACAAATGGTTGCTTACTTCTGCAGGAGAGGGGAGCAAGGCGCAGTATCAGATTCCCCCCTCCCCCTGCTCGTTTCTCCCCTGCAGAAGTAAGCAACCATTTGCTTTTTTGAGATTTTATTTTTTTAAATTTTACTAGTTCAAAAAAAATATTTTAATATGCTAATATGTCTTCTTGCTCATACTGATCATCGTGGTTTCGGATGTGACAGGGTTTAATGAACTTCCTGTATATAAATAGTGTTTGCTCATAAATGCAATATAAACAAGATAAAAAATAAAACAAAGTAAATCGAAAATTTCAATTCACATCTACAGAAAAAAAAATAATAATAAGAAAATTAAAAGTACCTATTAAAATGAAGATCTAAAAAATGTTAATAAAATATGAAAGAAATAAATGAAAAGGTAAATCAAAAAAAATAACAAAAATGTATTCAATGACAGATAAAAAAAGTTTTACATAAATAATAAATCAATATAGGAACGTTCTGTCACTTATGTAATAAAAACATAATTTTATTTTTACTATGACATGTTTTCATGTCAAGTGGCAATATATTAAATAGTTTTGGAACAATATAATCCAACGTACGTTGTCCATATTTATTTTTAAATTTTGGTACAACTAGGCCATCAACAGATGTAAATCTTGTTAGATAGTTGTGTTCCAATTTATTTTTATATATCGAGCTGAACATCTGTTGGATAATAATTTTGCTTCATAAGATACCCTTAACTGGTAAAACATTTAATTTATTATACATACATGGAGTATTATTTCTCTGATTGTTTACATAATTGGGTGCAATCAATTTGACAGGTGCATTTTGAAAATTTTGTACATATTTAATGTTTGTTGCACAAGAATGTCCCCAAGCGGTGATCCTGTATCTTATTGTGGATTCTCCCAGAGGCAAATATAATTATCTAAGTGTGGAGAGAGGAACTAAAAACTTTGATTTGTGCAATTGACTAACTACGGATCTTAACCGATCTTAAAATGGAATCTACAAAAATATTAAAATCATTTTGATTTTTTTAAACTTTTAACTTGTGTTAAATCAGCGTTCTACGACAGATCACAAAAAATCACTAATAGTGTATTTTCACAAGTCTGGAATAATGTTTAAAATCATTTGTAATTAGAGCGGATTTTTAAAATTTTAATAATGTAACTATCGATGCATTCAAAACTGGTTTTCATTTATAATTTTCGGGTTTTAAATTGACCACATACAAAACGGGTCACAGTTGACGTCGCGTCATTTTGACATCACACATTAAGCCCGCCGACTGCGCTTCTATTTATTTTTATTTATTTATGTTTTTTAAATTTAATTCATTACATCTTAAGAACTAATAAAAACGTTTAATAACATCATATTTTTTTATCAAAATTTATTAAGATCATGTTTTTACAAATTAATTTTAAATATTTCAATACATTCTATTTCTTTTATTTCTTCGGATAACTCATCGTACGGCTTCAATCCCTTGTACAAAAAGTTTTGAGATTGTTTTTCTTCTCATTGGTAATCTAACCTTTTTTATCCCTAGTTTCATATGTAAGACATTGTTGATTAAATTTGATTATATTTTTTATAAGAATTGCTGCATTATATTTTATTTGTTGCTTTACTGAGAGCGAGGCAATTTCTCTGTGCGTTCTTTCTACAGTAGAATACATATTTCTTTTGAAAATAATCCTCGTCGCCTTTATTAAATAAACTCTAATAAACATTGCGTACAAGTATGGCGCAAAAACGTCATAAGTGCCGTTTGTCCTATATTGTGCGAAACGTCTCGTTTTCGGGTAATTAAAAAATATGTACATATGTTAAACCTTTGTAGAAAATTTATCTGACGTCGAACGAAAACAATATTACAGTACACAAACAGACAGGTATAAAACAAACAAACAGGCGCTGTGGCGCCGTTGGTTAGATGGCTAACCGAGAATCTGGCTGGTTCGATTCCCGCCAGTTTCAATAAAAAAGTTCAAGAAAGATTTTTTTCTCAATTGGTCTGGGTGTTGTGGTGTATTTTCCATATATCCTCTTTCCCACCTGCAAACAAGCGAGGCTAAACAATAGAGGCTTAGCGGGTTAATCCTTTTAAAAAAAAAAAAATATTTAAAAAAATATAAAAACCTAAAAATACTAAATTTTTAGTTGATGTTTCTTTCGTGGTGTCCTTTTTGATATCGAGTTCAATACTTATTGGAAGTCAGTTTTTAAAGAAGTTGTCTTTTAAAATAACTAAATACGAAGTGTTTAAAAGCGAATGCCGATTCAATCAATATTATTGCAATATTCTTCGCTGAAAAATGTATATTGAACTATGTTTTTTATTCATAATCCTAATGCCGTTGTATCGTTGAGCCATTTTCCAGAGAGTACTCGTATAATGCTAATAACAAGTTGCCTAGCGGGAATAATATATGGACGCTAATGCATTTTTGTGATCGCGGAATTCATTTTTATTGGCGGGAGAATTTTCCTGACTCAAATAAACTCTACCCACGTAGGTTAATAATTTATTGTTAGTCCAAGTGGATATAGGTCAATCATAATAATGGAATTTTCCGATATTATAATCTTTTTGATCGAATTGAAATTTTTATCGGTATTCGTAGTATGTGATATTTCCTAATTGCCAAATGGAAATTTCTTCCAATTTCAGTTTAAAAACGTATGCTAGAAAAGAAACAAATATTTTTTTTTGGTTGAAATTATGTATAAAAATAGCAGATTTAAAAAGCTTTTTCTTTTAATGAATATAATATACTTTAATTATAATTTTCGCATTTTTAGCGATGAAAAAATTGTGTTTTAATATTAGCACCCATTTTAAACTTTTTGATATCTATCGTATTCTTCCAGTAGACTTTATTTAAATTTAAAATAAAATATATACCCACACACAGACCATGCTTTGTGGGATTTTTTTTTGTGTTTATTTAATAGTTTTTTTTGCATTTGTAACTTATGCACACCTATTCTTAAATGCAAAAAAAATACATGATAAATATAAAAATAATAAATAAAAATTAAAAATAGATGCACAAATAAAATAAGCTATTCCTACGTGTATGTAAATTAATTAATATCCATACTTAAATTCAATGGAAAAAGAGAATCAAGAGAGAGAGAGAGAAAAGGAGAAGAAACATTATGATTTGTTGCAGTAAATTATCTTTTTTTTATTAAGAAAAATAGGCTTAATTATTTATGCTTGGTTCTTAACTGATATTAAAATACAATCCAGAATAATGCCCGAGACTTTCTTCAAATTGGTTCAATTGTTTTGACCTTTTAATTTTTATGTTCAGTTTCCTAGATTCAGCAATTAATCAGCGTATTAAATTACGTCATTATTTATTTATATTTTAGGATCATAGACCTTTCTATGATACCGAATAAACGCAAGCTACAATATAAATCAACACTTTATAAATGTCTTTTGAACGTTATTGGGATGCTTTATGTTTTAATTGTTGTCTGCGATTTCCAAAGATCTCACAACTGTTGCAAGTCGAATGGTTATTGCAATAATTAATTAATGCGAGTATTTTAGACGTTTAAATAGTAATAAAATAGTTAATTGTTTTATGAACCAATTTTTATTAACACAACCGACTAGTTTCGGAATTATATAACCCTGAAGAGGGCAACGTATAGTTGCCGAACTAGTCGGTTGTGTGAGCAAAAAGTGGTTTATATAACTAAATATATGCTGTGTTTTAGTAATTAATATTATGATTCACACCGAGCAAAAGAGGTTTTCTCGATTTTAGTGCATACCGTTTCGTTTATTTATTTGTACTTTAGCCTTTAAATGTTAAATTAAAAAGCAAAATAATGAAAAAACCCACGGAGGCATTTGAAAAATTAAGTTTTTTGGATGACATACTTTAAAAAAGGTTAATAATTTGTGGAGTTTAGTGAACGGTGGAGCGCGATTTAAACCTACTGCAGTTAACGACAAACTAAAAAAATTGAAGAAAAAAAAAACATTTTTGTTTAATCTTCTTAACTGTGGCTGTGATATTACTATAGTCGAAAAACAATAAAAGACTTGATATATTTATCTTATTTTTTTAATTATAAATTTGTATTTTTTGTCATTTTTAAATAGAAGTTTTCACACCGGATTTGGAAAGTGAAATTTGTGTTGGATTTCAATACAATAAATATTTATCCTTGCTCCGCGAAGAATGAATGTGACGCCAAAACAGCAATAAAAATATGTATAAGAGAGAGCACGAAGATAGAACTCATAACAAGAAAGACAGACGCTGTTCTGTGACCAGTTTTTAATTTATTTTGCTATAATAGGGCTAAATTATATGTTTATTTTTATAAATTATGGAAAAAAATATTAAACAGCGTGTAACCTTTTTTTTCAAATGTCTGAATTTTAAAATAATCCGTCTTTTGCTTGTAGTAACACGATGTTACATCACCACGCGCAAAGGAATTATTTTTTTCCGCAGTCTCTTAAGAGTTAATTTTCATGTTTTATATCAAACAATATTAGGTATTAAAATATATACATTTTAATGTTTGAGAGACCTTGCCGAAAAGAAACGCTATCTATTTTTACTGTGTTGAAATTTAAATTCATATTTATCATCTTGTTTTTAGTTCCTGAAGCCATTTGGAGTATTTGTTTATGTTTTCCTTTTCTTCGTACAATCGTCCATCACTCACGTAATTGGCAATGGATCTCGAAGGCGCCTAAGATCTTTACACAGCAATTAAACAAATTTAATACAAAAGAGGCCATTGTAGCAGATGTTCAATTTATATCATATTAGCACCACTTACACTGCCTGAAGGTTGAAATTAAAATAGCTAACCTTGCCAACTTTCGACTCTAAAGGATGTGCTAATTTGTTATTGAAATTTCTATGTTTGACATTATCGAATCATTTTATTCTGTCGTGTTTAGTATTCGTATGTAGGTAATACATAATATCATGTATTACCTACATACAGATACTGATAATATATATTGAAGTTAATTGTTACGATTGTGTTTGGCCTTAGATTCTTCTTCGATTAAGATTAACGGTCTCATTGTGTCGTAAAAGTGACCTTTATTACTCGTTTTACTAAAAAGTTATTTATTTAAGGAAAAAATGTATGAGTTTTCCAGTGACAATCGAATTATTTTCAGCCTCGGTGCATTTTGATTCATATAATATTATTTTTTGAGGTTTCAAATTAGAACTTTCATATGCAAATTTGCGCAGTAAACCATGTTTTTTCCGAGAATACAAACACGCATTATGTGTAAGCATAAATTGTGTCTATTTTTTTCCTAACTGAAAAATGAGATCCTAAAGTAAAAAAAATGGTTACGGTTATACGTCATTCTAAAGAAAAATTCTGCTCTACAAGATGTGTTTGCTTTTATGTTACATATAGTATTTTATTTGATTACAAGCATTAAAAATAAAAAGTCAATTAGATGAAATTGAGCATTTTTGACACCTCTATCTGTTCGCGATTATTCAAGGAAATAAAGCTGCCAAAGCTGCTCGCAATATTTGCACAGTGTACGGTGGAGATGCAATGAAATATTTACTAATTTTCTATAAAATATTTAGTTTACTTTTTGTACATAATGTTAATTGTACATTGGCGGGCTTATTTTCAAATGGCAATTTCTTCCAACCAACCAAAAAAAAAAAAGAATCAAAATACATTATTGACTATTTTGTTGTGTCTTCTTGTTCTTTTCATTTAGAAATAAACGGACAAAACGTATGTTTACACCAACGGTTTTCGTAGCAAATTACATACTTATAAAACTTTTTGACCTTAAGACCACAAAAATTATATAACATAAACGAAATCGCGTGAAAATAATACATTTTGATATATGCTAATTATAGAATACAGACCATAAGAACAATATTAAAATTTAAATGTCCTACATGGAATGAAATATAATATTTAAATGAAATATATGTACATTGTTATTTTTAGAATACACATTTGTGTGTGTCTTATTTCAAAATTTAAAATAAAAGAAATTTATGGTAAATTAAGAACTAAAACATTAGAAACTAGCTTATAAGAAGAAAAAATCCAATCATACATATATAGCAAATGATTACAAATAACTATTTGTAGGTAAAAAAAATAACAGAATTTCTCAATAAGCAGTCTTTACAGGTAAGAGTTTGAGTTAAATTAATTAGAAAAGTTGTAAAAAAGTCCAATCATTTTTTGCTCCCAGTCATTTTAAGACATACAAAAACAATGTGGTTTAGATCCTCCAATGCCTTCAATTCGCAGACATTAAAGTCTTTTAATTAAGAAAACATCATACCATTTAGACTTAAATCACAAATAATATAACGATATGATTCTTGATTATTTATGAATTAAATGCGTAAGTATACCTTATCCAATTTAAAACTTCAAATATCCTTGGGATGAAAGTATTATTTTTTCCAAGTTTTTTTAGGTTCCACGAATCGTTGGGAGTTACGTGTCTTGCTGTAACGGGACTTAACATGTCCTATTAAGGATAACTGCTTCTAGAAGTAATTATACTAATGTAAAGGAACTTTTCTTGCTTAACAGTCAATGAACGTAGAAAGATCAAATATTATATTCATTCAACACTCGTACACTGACTTTTTTTTAAACTTTATAATTTTGAAAAACCGTTATGGTTTTATAAATATATTTTACATGTTGTCTCGTCTGCTTTGTATGGTCACCAACAATTTTAAATTTGTCTTTTATATAATTATTCAAGTCGGCAATCATTGTACATATTTTTTTACTGTCTTGCATTTGTTTTTGCTTTTTTAAGTATTCTAGTGTTGTTTTCTGGTATTATATTTGTGTATGTCAGCATATTTGTTTACTTTTATGTTATCGTCTTGTAAGTTTCCATTTTGCTATTTTGTGTACAATTTTTACCGTCGCAATGTTCGAGTATTTTATGTAAAACGAGAGTGTATTGTATTTAAGTATTGTGCGTTTACTTTATTGTTTAAAAAATATTTTCGATGAAAAAAATTCAGTTTGATTCGACCGTGAAGTTGGATTGGCATGGTTTAGCTCGAAGTCTTTTGTATTTCGTTTTTATGAATGTATTGTATACAATTATTGTTTTGCCCTTGTTTGTCTTTGCTACTTAGTTTTATGTTTTTTTTTTTTTTTTAATAAGGAAAGAAATATTTGCGTTCTTATGATTTACCTAAATATTTAATTTTTACGGCCATTTTCAACGAGTTGTAAATAACTCACTATTAGAAAATGGAATCGAGTTGGGGTCGAGTGGGATTCGAACCACGGACCTTTGGTCCGTGGGCCCGAGACACTAACCACAGGACCACAACCCGATATATGTTATTTTTGTTCAGTTTCTTGTATTTATGTCTCTTCATGTAACAGTTGTAATTGGCTTAGGCCGTATATATAACAAATAAATAAATAAATTATCCAACAATGTGGAAGTATGTCCAAATGTTTGCAGACCGGCTGGATTTTCTCCCTAGGGAGTTGTTCATATTTAAATTTATTTCAACAGAGACGGAAAACATTTTTGAGAAGGGAATATGAAAGTCTAGGCATTTACAGGGCTTATGAACTGTCATTGGCTGGTTTAAGTGGCCACTTTACAAACTGTGTAACATTCACCATTCTGCCCATGTTTAAACATCCATATTTCCATATTTCCAGAACATGGGCAGAATGGTGAATGTTACACAGTGTGTTAAGTGGCCATTTAAACTAGCCAATGACAGCTCATAAACCCTGTAAATGTCTAGACTTCCACATTCCCTTCTCAAAAATGTTTTCCGTCTCTGTTGAAATAAATTTAAATCAATTATCCTTTACAGCTACGCACAGAGGGAAATTCAACTCAATGATTTATTAGGAATTTATTAGTTTTGTTCACGGTAATACTCATTTTCACTACGCCTTAATATGTGTGCATTTTCTGCTGTCCGATTGCACGTCTATCGCGAACGAAGTAGATATCTAACGGGTAGTACTCACGTTCTTAGTTATATCATGTACTTGAACTTAAATGTTCAATAATAATGCAAAATAAACCCGTGGTTTGCGTCTAAGAAAATACATAAGATAACTGCGGGTTTAAGGTTAATCCAATGCTACATTTGTTAATGTAGATTGATATATCACGTGCATTCGACAAGTTAGACTCGTTCTGATGAAGATGTCAACACAAAAGGTAGCATTATATTTCTATCAAAGTAATGTTTGTTTTACATTATGTGTTACTTAATTTGATCAATCTTGTTTATTGTATATATTACATTAAGGGAAATAAATAACATTGACGGTAAAAAGGCTTAGTGACTAATTCACCACTATATCGCCGAAACTAAGTTATTATTATACATTCTATATTTGAAGCACTAACTTTGTGGTTATTCTTCCTAAAATAGTTTTATTTTTAACCACTTTTTTGTTATTTTTCATACCAACCGGTTTCAAAGCTACACAAGCTTCTTTTCGAGGTATACCTTACTTATTTAGTTATTATTATACTCATATATATTACTCTTAATATAAAATTAATTTCACTAAATAGACAATTTAAAATAACTCTGTTTACGTCCTATTGTAAGTAGGGCCTTATTTTTTATTTTAATTTCTACACAAAACAAAAACGTATTATAGTAACAACTTACAACTGACGTATTTAGATATAAAGGAAGTAGTAAAAAAAAAATTTTTAGACGACAAATTTAATAAAAGTATAATCTTTTGTTTGTTGAACAGAGAAAGTAGGGGAGAGTGGGGTTATAACGAATACCTAAAAGAAAAACGAAAAAATGAAGAATAAAACGTATGAATCAAAACTGATTTATTTTTAATAAAACTTTTGTTCGAATAAGAAAAAAAGAAGATATAAAATAAATAAAAGACATTCGAAATTGAATGAAGAACAATAAGCTTGCCGTTTGGAATTACCCAAGTACACGGGGTATTAATATTAATATTAACGTTTATGGCAAAAATCACATACAAACCCTTTTAAGCAGCTTTCTTCTCTGCTTTTCATGGGCCCATGATTGGCATATTAAGCACATTATCGAATCTTCAGTGGGGGGATTATCATATTAATCAGAATAGAATGAACAGAAAAACTCTTTATTTTCTTTAACTGTATTTTCGTCTGCAAAAAAATTAAAAAATTTAATGGTATTCTAATTTTCAATCTTTTTTAAGCTCTTGATTGTTTATTATGAATCATTTATTTATAGGATGGCCTTGACTCCTATAAAAAAAAAAATTCTGCTTGTTTACGCTTTTTTTCTAGTTTGATTTTTATTGGTGTGCTTCCCAAAATTTCTGTATGATTTTACTTTTTTATTTATATTTTTTTTAACTTAGATATTTGTTATTACCATCAAAAAAAAATAAAATATTTCGATCAAGCAAATAATTTTTCGAATTAGGTTAATTAATGCAGTATTTCAATAACGCTTTTCCAACTGTCAATTTTATACATAAAATAACACTTTTTCTACAGCAGTATTTACTAATGTATTTGCAAGGCATCTGAAAAAATGAATATTTGTCAGTTACTTATTTATACTAGGAAAATACTGTTTTTAGTTTTTACCTATTTATACTGATTAATATATTTATACCGGAAAAAAAATCGGCATTACCCCTGACCATCGAATATTACAGAAAAAAATAATTCTAAATTAACACTGATTGAAACTTTGATTTCGTTTAAAGATTAAGTCCATCAAATAATTGAAGATGAACATGTCAAAAGTAGGAATAATCGACGTGCGTGCATGAGAAGATGTATGAATGTAGAGGAAGCGAGGTCTGTATGCCAAGATAGAGTGTTATGGCGTTCTATCTTCTCTGCCTACCCCTACGGAGAAACGGCGTGATGGTTTGTTGTTGTTGTTGTTGCTATTTCAATATGTAGGTATGTGATAGTTCCTTCTATAAAATTGAAGAACACTTTACTATATTATTAACAGAAATACAATTAAGCAATACTATAATAATAAAAATAATGTAACCTCACTGGGGTTTCCCGTGCCGAGGACACTTAACAATACACTTTTTTAAAATTACATTTAAGAATAAGCAAAGAAGACTAACTTAAAAAAACGAAGATAATTTACAAATATTCAGACAGTTTTAAAAACAAGGTATTTATTTACATCTATATTATTTATATTACAAAACACACAATGAAAATAACAAAAACCTAACATAAGCTATACACTTGTGGAGCAGTTGATTCAATATTGGTATGGGCGAATGAGACAATCCATTTTACTTCTTCGTAGCTCCAATATCCATTTTTTTATAGCCTTTTTAAACATTTTCTCGTTACTAATTGTTTTGATAGATAGTGGAAGTAGGTTATAGATTTTAATTGAATAATACTCAAAATCCTTTGTCCGAAAGTGGTTTTAGTTTGTATTTGTTTAAGTTGTCCATGTGTTGAGGATCTAGTGATTATTTTATTTGTATGTGATGTATTGTGGGGGTTATGTCTTTCATTTGAGTATGAGTAATTTTTGAATCTATCGAAGTGAGTATTGTTTTAGCGTATAATTGTTTTGGTGTCATAAGTTATGATTTGTGGAATATGGCGTGGTTTGTGAGGAAGTGGTGGTATTGGAATCTTCTAGAACACAATCGTTCGCAGTTACCCGCAATTCATCATTACCCACTCTCCCCTACATATCATATGACGATATACTGAAAAACAAGGAAAAAACTTTCGCCTTGACGATTGTTTATGTTATGTAGAAAGTAATTATTTATTAAATGCACCTACTAAATATCAAAATTGGACCTCGATTATTGAGCGCGATACAGAATACGTTGTAAATTTACTCCTTACAGTACTGGCGGTACTTTCGAATCACAAAATCACATAAATTGTCGAGACAATGATTTTTTTTTCTCTGATCACTCGAGGCTCGCGCGATAAGATTTCGATTTCGTTTTTTGTATCCAGATATCAAAGTATTAAATTACAAACTCACTTTAATTAACTTTGAATTTGGATCCAATACGATCAACCTGTTAATAAAATTTTGCAATCAATTTAATACCAATATTTTGGATTTGTCTGAACGTTTGTAGACAAAACACTGGATTTTACCCTCTAAAGAGTCATTAAGATTAGCAAATTACAACGGGGGTAGAGAACAATATAAAGGACGAAATAAAGGTTTCAGCTCTTTAACTTAACTAAAATCAACAGACGGAAGAAATGAAGAAATATGGATGTTTAAACATTAAGCAAAATGGTTCATGTTACACAGTGCGTAAAGTAAATACTTAAACCAGCTAACGACAGGTCATAGGCCCTGCAAATATCTAAAATTACGTATTTCCTTATCTAAAACATTCTGCATCTCTGTAAGATATGTTTATTTGATAAAATTATCAAAAGTTATAATTATTATAAATTTATGCTTTTTTATTTGCATCACGACAGGCCAGAATGCCCAATTACAGCACAGAATACCCAGGCTTGAGAAAAATTGCATTTATAATTTTTGTGTTCTTATCGGGAATCGAACCCGGAACCTTTCTTGTGTGAGCAGCGTCACCGCTAGGGACTGGCCAGGCGGGCAGCTGCCGGGGATGCAAACCTCGGAGGGCGCACTTGGCAGACCCACTGCCTTCTTTTCTCTTTCTCTTCCTAGAAAATAAGTCTTGGGGGCGCAAAATTAAAATCATGCCAGGGGCTTTTATGACCCTAGCTACGACGCTGTGTGCGAGTCGAGCGTCTTAACCACTACCCCACGGAGGCTGCCCTATTATGATAGGTATATTTTGTTGTGATTTTAAAGGCATGAAATTTAATCGACCTATATGTATTTTAATACGAAAATCCCTTTTTTATCTTACATAAGCTCTACGAGTATTAGGATTTTATTGTTTTCATCCGGTTGTTCTTTTTTAAAATAATTTTATATTTTTATTGGTTTAGTTTTGTATTATTTTTATGTTTGTGTACATATTGTTATTCATTGTATTTACTGGTTTTGTTGTTTTTATGGTATATTTGTCAATATGTAACTTGTTTCGGCCGATATTATTATGTTTAAGTAGGGACCCTCAAAAATTATTATTATCTATTTAAAAAAATATTATTTGTTTATTATAAGATCCTTGTACTTTCTTTTGTGTTTTATATTGCAATAGCAATCGACTACAGTGAAAAAATTCCAAATTACTCACTGCAGTGTTGTAATTGGGCGTCATTTATTTTAAAGCTTCGATCATAATAATTACTGTCAATATTTCAGTGTAATTGAATATGGCGCTTGTAAGGTCAATCAATTAAGAAAATTGTATATTTAAAAACATTTTAAAACAAAATCAAGTTCCCAACACTCTGTTTGTCGAAGTAAGGAAATATTAGTGACGAATATTTCAACAAAGACGAGAACATTAATTCTATCATAAGAAAATATTTCAATCTAGGCGCATGCTGACCTTTTGATCTAATTATTGGCTGGTTTAAGTATACGTTTTATTTTGTTTTTTTAAACTTTTTTATCTATAGGAACAAACAATACCATTTTTTAAAATATATTTATTTATCAGACAAAGACACATATTACAAAAAAATAATAACGTATTCCTTACTATATAAGGTCAGGAGCCCTGTGTCAATTGGGATACAGCATAATGGAAAGTGGAAGCATGCATATTATTAAAAAATACCGAAAATAAAAATGATTACGTTAGCAATTATTAATAAACATCTATGCAATGTCTCGCAGCAGTCTACTGCAATCAGAGGCGGTTCCTTAGTATGTGCATAAGTGCAGTTTACTGCCAAGTAAAAAATTGTGTAAATAAATTGGTAATTTTATTGATAGTAAAACTATGTTATAAGTACAAAGAAACAGGGATTCGTTTCAATATTATTTTAAACTAGCGCCAAAAGATCTAGCGAAATCGACTCTAGCGGACGATTTTCTAATCTTGTCTGCGCACGCGCAATCGTCCCAGCGCATATTCTGTTTTGCACAATCCTTTACCCTGAATTTGTATGAAATATACAATATCTCCCAAAATCGTCATTTGAGCGAGACAGGCAACGATAATATACGAGTACATATTCCAAGCATTGCCAAGGCACGCGCAGTTTTGAATTTTGAAGTTTGTTTGTAATGTCACTTTGAACACGCGTAATGACATGATATTAGTACGAATTTAGTTAACTATAACGTGCGTATTATGTTGGGCGCATTTAGCGTTTCTGGTTCCGATGCGCGGGCTATTATACTATTGCTCGTTTATCGCATCAGACCTTTATTATATTATATTATTATACATCCCTAAGACGAAATCCAAACATGTACACTTGGGGCCACGAAAGAGACATTTCTCTGAGCGAAAGTCTTCTGTGTTTTAGGTATTAAATCATCCAAATTACAGAAAAACCTCGTTCGTACGAGCATTCCGTTGGAATCTCCTCTTGTAACCGCATGACCAGAAATGTGTCAATTTACATTCTGTATCCGCATAATTATTAACGGCGTAATTCTTTGAAATATTTATGTTAACTAAAAAAAAAAAATCGGATTAGATCGGAGTGTGCATTCGGTATTTTTATTTATTTTAATTTATTACCTCCATGGAAAACGCAAATGTTAACAATTATTCTTTTCTCACTTGAATTTCGTATTTATTTATTTTTTTGTCACATTTAATGTTAATATCTTTTGCATAATTTATGAATACTTAATTGGTCTTTTTATGTTAAAAAAGGGTTGTTTTTAATACTTATTATGTATGACTGTATGTTTTATGAATAAAATAAAATAAAATAAAATAAATAAATACAGGTAAATCACAACACAGACTTTTTTAAACGAAGACTTTTTTCTCTATCTCTACTACTACTACTACTACCATCACGCCATTTCCCCGTAGGGGTAGGCAGAGAGAATGGACCGCCACACACGTCTATTCTGGCATACAATCCTAGCCTCTTCCACATTCATACATCTTGTCGTACATGCCCTTCGGTTCTGTCTACTTTTGACATGACCAGACTTAAGATTTTGGTTTATCTGATCATGCCACGTCTTCCTTGGTCGTCCTCGTCTCACGTTGCCGTTAATTTTCGACATATATACTTGTTTTACCATTCTTTCGTCGTCCATTCGTTCTACGTGACCAAACCATCTCAGAGACCCTTTCTTAATCTTATCAATTATACTTGACTCAGATTTACACTCTCGCCTGATTTCATCATTCGTAACCCTGTCATACATTGATTTCCCACACATTCGTCTAAGAGATCGCATTTCAACCGTGTTCACTCGGCTTTCATCCTTCCTCTGCCAGTTCCATGTTTCATTTCCATACATAAGTGTTGGGACTAAAACTCCTTTGCGCACTGCCAGTTTAGCTTCGATTGACATATTTTTATTAGGAATTACTGTGCTTAGTGCTCCGTTCATTTTGTTGCCCGCATTCACTCTTCTTTCAACATATTTTTCTACTCTTCCATCTCTTGAAAACATGCTTCCCAGACACACAAACTCCATCTCTTTCGCGCTAAATGGCATCCCTTGTTACTCCTAAGATCTAGTCCTTGTCTTCAAGCACTTGGATAAAATAAAAAAATATATAAAGTGAAAACTGTTTTTTAAAATGTGACTGTGACGGGTTATTTTCGTATTACGTAGTATTTACAGTAATTATATTTTCTGTAAATGGCTCTGATATTGCAGCATGCACTATCATAAATTAAAAAAGATTGCATTTCCTGTATAAATATTATTGTTCGACATTATTTAATTAATACGATAATTATTTTGTTTTTTCAGGTAAGTAAGGCGCCTCATACCACTATTGCCCTGCCTCATTTGAATACTTCATTGGTAAGAAATGATTATTTAGATTTTTTTACTTCTGTGGATTATATTTTATCATTGTGGATTATATTTTTTTAACTTTTTGTACATAATGTTATCTGTACATTGGCGGGCTTATTGCCAAATGGCAATTTCTTCCAACCAACCAATAAAATAAAAGTTTTATATTTATATATAGAAATACAATTACAATAGAAAAAAAGATTAAAAAGCTAAAGATATATAAAAATAGAAATAAACGTAATAAACTACTTTAAATCAAATCTATTACTCGATGGAAAAAAGGAAAAAAAGAGGAAAGAGGAAAGGAGGAGAGATTAAGGAAGAGAAAGGAGATATTTCTTCAGACGTGATTTAAACAGAGATAATGTAGTAATATCTTTGATGGTGGATGGGAGATGATTCCACAGTCGAGCCGAAATTTATTCAGTGAAAACCCCATATAACGCCTTCATAACACCTTTTCTCCTCTACGGATGCGAATCTTGGTACCCCACTAGGGCCCAAACCAGCAAAATTCTGAGTTTTGAGAACAGGTGCCTGAGAAGAATTTTGGGTGTGCGGCGGTTTGACTTTGTGTGGAATGAAGTAATGAGAGAACGGACGCGGCAAACTCCGGTGAAAACTGCCATCAAGCGGAGGCGATACGGTTGGCTTGGCCATGTGCTGTGGATGCCTCCTGAGAGCCCTAACCACGCTTGCCTACTTTACAAGGCATCGGGTTCTCGACGTCCCGGACGTCCACTGCTGACTGTTCGTCGGCAGTTCGTGTCAGAACTACGGGACGCGAACCTGACTTGGGAGGATGCACAGGAACTGGCAGCCGATAGAGATGCTTGGATGATCTTTGTGGACACCATGTGCTCAAACTAGGGGGCGGACATGGAATAATAAAATAATAGTTTTTTTTTATGAAAATACAATTAAATCAAAACAGCTTTTGCTACCATTTGTATAATTGCAATATGGTTATGAAGAAGAATAACAATTAACTAAATGTTATTTAATATTTGTATATAACTACTTACCGACTTTTCTATATGTGCCGGTTTCGAGACGTACCCGTCTCTTCGTCAGGACACCAATTAATCCAACATGTAAAACTCACTTTACACTTGTTCCATTGTAATGGTCACCCTTAATCTATTCAACTCAAGCCCCTTCTTCCATACCTTCCTTCCCTTTTTTCAACTATTTCTCAAACAACATAAAATATTTTTACAATTTAACCAATGCATGTTTGTCCTAATCAGTGCATGTGCTTATTTAAATGCATGTCGTGTTTGTTTTATATTTTTGTACATCAACTATGGTGAAGGTGTATAGTGGGTTTTGCATGTTGGTTTAATTAGTGTCCTGACGAAGAGACGGGCACGTCTCGAAACCGGTAGACATCGAAAAGTCGGTAAGTGGAATCCGTTTTTCCCGGATTTCTTTATTTGTTAAAAAAAAAATTTTTTAATATTTTTTTACGTCTGTCGTATTATTAGCAGTACGATTTTTAATTTTTTATGATTTTAAAATTACTCTGCCAGTGATGTCACAGATGTCGATGAGTTTAGTCGATTGGTCAGTTGGCCTCCCGGAAACCGGAAATCTATTAAAAGACTTTCATTGGTTAATTCGGAAGAACTTGTGACATAGATCAAAGTAATTCATTTTGTCTTCGCTATATAATTAAACGCCTAATTTTTATCGCGTATTTAAAAGCATTTTTTTAATCAAATTTCTAGTATGACTAAACTTCCTCATAATGTTTTTCTTTTTTCTTATTTCTACTATTTTTTTTTCATATAAATGGCAGTCTTCATTTTTTATTGTATCATGTTTGATTTTCATATTCACATTGGTTTAAAAAATGCTTTGTTTTGTGTTAAATTGTAATATTTGTCAGTTTAAGATTTTTATTGTTCCTTTATTTTGTGATTTCGAAAAATACAACAAGTAAAGAGCTTTAATAGGAAGTTCGTTCCATCCGCATCCGGTCGGAAATGAAGAGATTATTATTTGGGAAACGCCTCCCGCTGCTCAGTCGTTTCTCGAGGTGTATTTGTTTCTAACACCACCAAACTATTTTAGATACTCAATTCTATGTACGCACTAATACACGCCCCACACCTCACACCCTTACGTGTATGCGTGTGTTTGTGTCGATGCATAGGATCCTCGCTATCTTATTATAGTGTGTATTATTTTGTCTGTGACATGGGTCTTCATTTAAGGGCCGCAGACTTTGTAAAAAAACAATATTTAAAACTATTTATTTGACAGTCCTCGCAGTGCCGTGTCTAAAAGCTTTGCTGTACTCACAGAGAACAACGGGTTCGATTCCCGGAGAGAGCACAAAAATTAAATGCGATTTTTATGTGTGAAAAGTCTTTACACTCGTTCTGCGTTATAATTCACCGCTGTGATGTGATTGGTTATTACAGTGGTAGAATAAAAATGGTATTGCCATCGAAATTTGGTGATAGGGCCTTTGCAATAGCCGGACGTTTGGCGTGGAATGCTCTGCCTTCAGAAGTTCGAAATTGTGCAACTGAATCTCTTTTTTAGAAAAAAACTAAATACTTGTTTATTTGTGAAATTGTTTCCTGACACTAAAAGTGCTACGTTTTAGATGTAATTGTTAGAAGAACCATATTATGTGTATTACATGATTTGTAAAATTTGTCTGTTAGTAAATAGTAATTAAGAGTTAGCCTGTAGATAGACCTTATTTTTTTATTTAAGTTTAATGTAATTGAAATTGTCAAAATGTATCATTATTATTATTTTACCACTATGGCTAGGCGTAACTTTATGCCAGGTTTTATAAGTACGACCCAATACCTTAGATGGAAAATCGATGTAAAACAAGAGTTACGAATGCTGAAATCAGAGAACGCAAATCAAACAAGTATAATTAATAGGTAAGATTAAGAAAGGATCGGTCGGCATCGTGGTGTACGCATTCGCCTACCATGCAAGAGGTCTCGGGTTCGATTCCCGACACGGTTGACATAAAATATTTATTTGAAAATAGGTTTTAAAAACATTATAGAATATTTCATAGTTCCTGGACTGGCACCTGAAGCGTAAGCCTGATCATCTTTTATCTTCACAAAACAAAACAACATGATCAAGATACACTGCGATTATTATACCATTGCAGTGCCCTATGCACCATAGGTGCGGAAAGAGAATGATGATGATGATTAGGCCTCCCGGTCTGTTGTGCAAAAAAAATACCAACAGAAAAATTATCAATTGTCTGTGTTCAGGCAGATGCAGAATACAAATTTGTGTGAGATTAAACCAAAAAAAAGAATCAAGAATTTGTGTTTTTGACTTCCATGCTCAAGGTCCCGGGTTCGATTCCTGGGAGGGTCATAATTGTTTTAAAGGTGATATTGCACTGGAATTACCGTACCTTTACGTAAGAGATAATCAAGATTCGCTGCATTTGGTGTTTGAATGCAGTGCCCTTTACACCATTGGTTTACAATTTGTTTTTTTTGCCGTACTTTTTTATAATTTTATTTTGAATAAGTTTATGAAAACTTTATAACCCTGGTTTATAAAAATAGAAATATATATGTACATATAAAAAAATATATGTACATATATATTTAAATATATATATAAATTTATAGATGTAACTAACCCAAATATCAAAGGATATACTTTTGAACTTATCGACTTGTGACATGGTGTCAAAAAAAAACAGTCATGTAAAGCTGAAGAAAATCCATAAGCGTCGTTGTTCGACGATCGTGATGATAAGTTTAAAACATATATAATCCTTTAAAAAATTATGTATTCTAAGCTTACTTTTACTAAGCATTTTATCATATTTTTATTTCTGTTAACTTAGAAAATGAATGATATTTGTATCGATTTCTCTAGTTGGAGTAGATAATGTCTAATAAGAGCATCTTGACTTCACTGCGGCTGCCAGGTTCTGTGAGTTCATCGGAGTCGGAGAATTGCCGACGACATGTCAGCAATGGACGTTCAGAACGAGACCTTAAGAACCTTATAAACTAGCGGGCTTATTGGCGTTTGGCATTTTTATCCAATTTCCTAAGAATGTATTAAAAAATAATCTTTTTTGTGGATGTTGAGAACCAAACAAATTACCGAATAACAAAAAGCTTACTAATAAATTAAAAGCAACCCACGTGGTCAAGTGGTGCGCGTAACTGGCTACTCATTTAAAGAAGTCTTAAATTTGATTCCCGATACGATTGAAATAAAATATTAATTTTTAAAACGTCCTTACATTGCAATCTTGCATACTTTCTAATCTGGCATCTGAAGCGCAAGGCTTTTTTTAAAAAAGAAATTTAAATATTTACGTTCTTATAATTTATTGAAATATTTATATGAGTTGTAAATAACTCACTATTAGAAAATAGAAACCAAGTTGGGGTGGGGTGGAATTCGAACCATATAAATTCGAGACATGAGCCATAGGACCACAACCCGATTCGTTTGTTTCCCGATCTTACGTTTACGTGGTAAAAATCTATATTCTTTACTTCTTCTTATGGTTCCTCTCCCCGATGGAGGTTGGAAATCATCGTTGCGATTCTTACTTTGTTGGTAGCTGCCCTGAACAAGGACTGAGTGCTGCAATGGAACCAGTCACGCAAGTTCTTAAGCCAAGAGATACGCCTTCTACCCGCACTGCGTCTTCTTTCAATCCTTCTCTGTAGAATGACTTGTAAAATTTTATATTTTTCGCCTCTCATCACATGCCCAAAGTACTCAAGTTTTCTATTCTTTATGGTTTCATCATCAGTACCTCATCATCAGTACATTATCTTCAGTACCTCTTTATCTTTTTCCATACGTCGGAGAACATCGTCGTTTCGGACTCTATCCACCCAGGAGATTTTTAATATCCTCCTGCAGCACCACATTTCAAAGGCTTCGGTCTTTTTTGAAGTGTTTTGGGTGGGTGTCCACGTTTCGACGCCGCAAAAAAGTACTGAGAAGACGTAACATCGAGCAATGCGCATTCGAAGGTCTAAATTAACGTCCCTATTGCAAAGAAGGTCACGCATCCTGAAAAAGCAGTCTCGTGCCATCTCTATTCTGACTTTGATCTCATGCGAGTAATCCCATTTATCATTCAGCCAGCATCCTAAATATTTATATTGATAAACTTGCTCAATAACCTGCGCTCCAAGTTTTAAACCCATTGGGAAAGATTGTGGCTTTTTCTTAGTAACCATACATTTAGTCTTGGAAATATTCATCTCTAGCCCTTCATTCAAACTAGCCGTGTGAACTTTGTCCAATAATAGTTGCAGGCTTCCCATACTATCTGCTAGAAGGACAGTATCATCCGCGTATCGGATATTTTTTATAATTTGTCCATTCACGCTAATGCCGTTTGTTGGTTCATTTAGCGCATCTTTAAGAATGGCTTTCGAGTACATATTAAAAAGCAGGAGACAGAATGCATCCTTGCCGGACTCCTCGACATATGTCTATATCCGATGTCAATTCATCATCCACTTTAATTGCAGCTTTTTGATGCCAGTATTCATAACTACTTGTGACTAATGTAGATACCAATGCAGTGCCATACATATCAATAGATATAGATAACAATATGATGGTTAAAATAAGAACGCATAATATAAAAATATTTTAAGAAAAAATAATTAAATGTTTTATTACGCTTTAATTCAATCTTTAATCACATATGGTATAAAAAAAGGGGAGGAGTCTTGGACGTGCATAGTCGCTCAATAGAAATTGCACAGAAAAGTATCATTAAGATCATGTACAAAATACATAAACTTTTTCCCAGTAATGCACTATACGTAGAGAGTGGACTCTTTAATTTTAGAAAATTATGTTTATTTCAGTGCCTGAAATATGTTTACTTAAAAAGAGAATTATTTAGTAATAATAAAAATCGGATTAGCAGTAGATCCGATAGTGTACTGTCAGTTCCAGGATGCAGAACTAAGTTCGCATAGAGGCACTCCTTACATGTTGGTCCAAGATCTTTCAATCTTCTACCTAAAGAATTACAAAACATTAAAACCCTTAGATTAGCATGGAAGGAATAGATAGACACCTTTAAAAAAAAAAAAATGAATTACTGCAAATAAATCCTGTCTTTTGTTCTATCTGCATATCTTGTTTGTTTTGTTTTTTTTCTTTCTTCATGGTTATGTTATACCATATTTATATGCTAATAACTTTTAAATCATTTTAAAATAAATGACCCACGATCACACGCTGAAGTCATTATGGGCATTTTTTCAAATTTATGTAATAGCTTAATTTTAAGATGTATTTTTTAAAGTGTACTTTTGTAATTAAAATTCTATGTAAATATATATATATATGGAAAAATAAACAAATAAACAAAAAAAAACATCTTGCTAGACATTCATAAATATGAAAATGGTATCGAATATATTAGAAATAATCCAATAATAATTTATTCATCGTTAATTATCAATTAAGTATTGTATCAATATTATTTCATTTATTAAAATCTGGTTAATGTCCTTGCCATTTTTATTTTTATATGCATTTTTTTTTCGCCCACAATATTTTCAGAACGTCTTGATTCGCAATATTTTTTACTGATTTATTACCATAATATAATATCAAACTTCCTTGTATTTGTGTTCGTTCGTTTCAAGGACTCGTATTGTTGCATAGATAATAAATTATTTTTGAATAGGAACATATAAGTATATTCGTTATTTGTCACATTAAGTCAAATTGGTAATTAACAAGCGACGCATGTAATTACAAAAACAGGGATTACGTAGGATAAATAAAAATGCGGTCGAATCGCGATCTTTCAAAATAATGTACGGTAAAGTTATTTACGATTCATACAAGCATTATCGAGAAAATCAATTACAGTAGCTCAATCACAAATAACTATGGACATGCTAATAAGCGACGTGATAACAATTTCTCACCATGGTTGTTTATAGTGTTCGCGATCACAATGAAACATCCGTGAAGACCTATAATAATAATAATAATTATTATTATTATGGATAACTTATATAGCGCCATTTTTGTAATATAATATCTCAAGGGCACTTTACAAAGTGATTATATAAAGATATAAATTTAATTTTAATTTTAACTTTTTAATTTAAGAAAAAGTACTTTTTCATACTACTTTTCCACCACATGCTAAGAATTTATTCAAATGATTTAGAGAACAAGTGGCTTTTAAGTTTCTTCCGAAACATCACTTCACTCTCACAGTTTCGGATTTCTGCTGGGAGAGCATTCCATGCCGTAGGGCCTGCGACCGCAATGCACCTAATATTGAATGTCAAAATATTTACGTTTCGTGACGTATAATCCTGCTGCGCAATCACATACTTCAATTTTACGGGAATAAATATGGAAAATATTCCAATAATGCTATGTTTATTTATTTTTTAATCAATTATCATGCTATTTATTGCATTTAGCCGGGGGTTGGCAAGTCAAATGTCAAGAAAAGCAGTCGCCATAGTAATTGTAATTTAATTTTCACTTTTTTGTATTAGGTACTCCTTACTATTTTACAAATGCAGTATGTTGTATTATTTTTTATAGTAAACGCTGATTTTTCGCCAATGAACTGTATTTATTTCCGAGGAAAACAAAAACAAACCGACACGAGCGTTGATTTAGAGATTACACACGCGTTGACTTATGACTGCGATAACGTAAGCATGTTCATTATTGTTCATTGTGATCGGTCAAATGCTTAAAATGTTTTTAAGCACGTCGATAGTTATTTGTGATTGAGCTACTGGTGCTGCAATAGTTGCATATATGGACCAAATGAAAAGTACGACAGCAAATATTTACGATGCAAATGTCATTGTGATCTTGACATTATTTTGTGTTTCAACTCAATTTTTTTCAATTAATCTAATCTACTAATTATTAAAGTTGTTATCCATAGTGCGAATATTTTTATTTGGGTAAAAAATATATTATTTCAAAGTCATTGAATTTATTAGCGGACCAATTAAAATAAACAGAAACATTAGGAAATGATTCGCGTATTTTTTGTTGGAGTCACCTGCCCCAGACATTTCATAGACTGCAACACAATACGCCTCCAAATCTTTCACTTTTACTTCAGCAGGCAGCCCGTCGCAAAAATTGAAAACCATGTATTTGATACGAAAAAGATGCGCGATACATTTTATATATCTCTTTCCACTTAGCTCTGGCGACTAAACGACAAGTTTACGGAATTTCCGGTTCGGACAAGAGAACAAATTTTAGTTCAGTCCTCAGCCGCCAGTCGCGTGGCACGGTCGTCTAGTGTGTTCTGTGCCGTTTGTTTTGTTTTTATTTTAATATAATATAATACATCTGTTGTGCATAATTGTCACCGCGTGTGTCACACTTACGTTTTGAATAAGTACTCTTATGAATTTTGTCTTACTGCTAGTTTTTAAGTGATGGCATTTACTAGGGATTTTTCGAAAACATTAGTTGATAATCCAACAGTGACATAAAGTTGCGACTGTGTTCAGAATTTGGGAAATACAAGTGCATAAAGGATCGCCAAGTCCAATGGACACTGCTATATGTATGTTAAGTATATGTTTTGTTAAAAAATTAAAAAGTAGTAAGCAAAACTTTTAAAATAATCAAATTCTCGTATTTTTCACCATGATAGTCGTATTGCATGTTTCTAATTCAAGTAGATAACAGTAATAAATAAATAATTAACGCCATTCAAAAATAAGGCTTCTGCAATCAAATGATGGAGTCGTATTTTTAATCGACAGTAATACCAAGTGCATGGTACATAGTTGCAATGAAAATGCAAAGCGTAAATTGCACAAAATATTTTGTAGATTATTGCTAATGTAATGCACTTTGAAAATAAATATGTAACTTGACAATGAGTTTAAATTATGTGGATAAAAAAAAATCATTGAGATTATAGGGCATTATTTGTAATAACACTCGTTTGTTTTTTAAAAGCACTAAAATAAAATACTTTTTATGTGTAATTTTACAACATTGGTTATAAGGTTATTCACGAAAAGGAATATAATATTGGTTTCATTTTCAGACGAGTTATATAAAATACAAAAATGGTTATACGCGAAAAAAACAAACAAACCATCGGTTTCCCTGTAGGGGTAGGCAGAGAGGATAGAACGCCATATCAGTCTGTCTCTGCATACAGACCTCGCTTCCTCTACATTCATACATCTTCTCATGCACGCACGCCGATTATTCTTACTCTTTAAATGTCCATCTTCAAAAAGGAACATAATATTGGTTTCATTTTCGGACGAGTTATACAAAAAACAAAAATGCGTTCGTCAAGTTCTTCAGCTTGAAGTTTGAGTACCTAGGTACTTAATTATTTTTAGAACAATAATTATTTTATAAAGAAACAATAAAGAAGTTTTCATTATTATTGCTGATTTATTTACATAGATTTAAGTAAATATTTTATGATATTAATACATAATTTATATTATTATGTAGACTTAAATTAGAGTTTCCTTAAAAGAAATTCTTCAAAATTGATAATAATAATAATAATAATGTTTGGATAATTTATATAGCGCCATTTTTTTTAAAAATCACCTCAAGGGCGCTGTACAATAAATAAATATCCCAACACGTCTTGCAGCTACAGAGCGCATGGACGGTTGGGATTCTAGTTCCTCGACTCTTTGATATGATATATTACAATTATGATATATATGAGCTAGATAACAGAACGTCTTGCAGCTACAGAGCGCATGGACAATAAGAAATCTAGCCCCTATTTACTTATACTATTAGATATTACACAAATGTAATGAATACAAACATTTTTTATCGGATCAGTATTAGTTTATAATGCGTTATATACATAATGATATTAAAGTTTTATCAATACATAATTATGTCGTATTTTTTTCATGTAAAAATACTATGACATGTTACTGCGGCCAAAATTTGGAATATCCTTACGTTACAGCATAATATTATTGATTAAGTAGATAAGTAATGAAGAACCGATTACTTTTTTAGTATACCTGCATTCAAAACAATAGAAAAATATTATTTCTTTAGCAAAAAACTAAAAATACGTTTAGTTTTATCTACGCTATGATTTTTTAAAGTTTTGCAATTTTGACATTACTCCGCCCGTGACGTCACGAGTTGTCGTCGGTAAATTGTGCTGACATTTTAAAGTAGAACCCCGTAGCTGTCAAAACACACTAAACTTTTAAAAATGGTTATAACAATTAAATCTTTACCGCGTGTAAGAAAATATTTTTTTATAAAATATCCCATAGCACTAGACTTCTTCATTATAATAAAACAAAATGCCACAAAGGCTTTGTCTGTTAAAATGCAGGAAATTGGAATACGAAGGTATTAAATATGTAGATATTAAGAAAACCCAAGTAGAACTGAAATGAATATGCTATAATCGGAAACATTGTAAGTTGTAAGTTCGTACCTACGTGTAAACAAAATAAAATCATCATTAAACATATGTTTTTTTTTTAATAGACCCTAACGTGAACTTGACGTTTATTTTAATTAAATATTAATGTACCTATTAAGAAATCCAATTAAATTTACTTTTGAAAAGTTGATTTTCTAATGCATATTGTCTGTTTTAATTTTCAAATATCCCATTTTTTATGTTTTGTCATTTATATTTGTTTAAACTTTTTTTTATTTTTAGTACTTACATTTATATTATTTTTTTATTGTTAATGGTATATTTTGTCATTTTTATTTATGATTCAATTTTTATTATTATTAGTATGTTTTCTAATTTATATTGATTTTGAATTTTTTTAGTAATATTATTATTGATTTGAATTGTTTAAGTATCATTTAATTTAAAAAAACACATGTAACAAAGAAAGTCCGGCCTAAACACAGATTTTTTGAGCTAGCCGGGACCGGAAACAATGAACCTCTGTACATTATAAAACGGAAATAAATCAAGAATAATTTATGATAATATTTTTATTACAGTTATAGTCTTGTTGATTTTTTATGTCAATGTAAAATTTTTCGTTGCCAGGCCCCAAAGGCAGATAAATAAAAAAATAAAAAAATGTAAATATTTTATCGGGTAAAAACATTAGTTTGACCTACAGCACAATTTGATTGGATTATTGCCTATATTGAAATATACATATTTATTTTTTTAAAATAAATATTTGCGTTCTTATGATTTACTCAAATATTTCAATTTCGAGAGCCATTTTCAACGAGTTGTAAATAACTCACTATAAGAAGAAAATGGGAATCAAGTTGGGTTAGAGTGGGATTCGAACCACGGACCTTTAAGACGTGAGTCCGAGACACTAGCCACGGGACCACAACCCGGTTCACATTTATGATAATTACAATAATTACATTTCTGATAATTTCGCATTCCGGGGATATAGAAGATTACCACTGAAACGATTGTATTTGTATTAACATATTACAACAGAGATGGAGAACATTTTAGAGAAGGTAATATATAAGTCTAGGCATCTACAGGGCTTATGACCTGTCATTGGCTGGTTTATGTGGCCACTTGACACTGTGTACATTTACCATTCTGTCCATATTTTTTTATCCACCATTCTGCCAAAAATAATTAAGTGAAGAAATTATCAGGAAATATCGCCTAAGTAATAGTTTTTGAATGATAAATTTAAATATTTTTTTTTATATGAAAAAGAAATATATGCGTTCTTATGATTTACCCGAATACTCCAATTTTTCGTGCCATCTTCAACGAGTTGGTAATAAATCACTATTAAATAATATGATTCAAGTTAGGGTAAATTAGGGTTTGAACCTCGAACCTTTGATCCGTGAGTCTGCCATACTATCCAAGGAACCACAGCCCGATTCAAACAAAATTTTTTTTTCAAACTCTATTATTTACCAAACACATTTAAGGCAATGATGGGAGTTTTTCACGATGAATAAATCGATAAGGCGTAACAGCTGTTGATTAATTTCGTTAATCATGTTTGATATTATCTATTGCCATAAGTTAGATGGATATTGTATGGTAGGCCGTCGCGTTTTCACTTTGATTCTCACAATACTTTTTTACTTTTACTGTCGCGGTGTATGAACGACTACGGTCTCTCAATATCTCTCTTCTTTACTGTGGGAAAAAATGTCCGTTCAAATTAAATATGCCCAGTTGAGGAGTTTCACTAAGGTTAGACCGCAAACGACGCGACGCCCAATTATGCCCGATGATTTCAATAGCCAATACATTTGCGGTTTGTGACCAACCTCTCCATACTCTTCGTTTCATTTTGGGCCTTTCTTCTCTCCGGGCAACATGAACCGAGCGAACGAAGGTGCTCGCGGTCGTCCGTACGAACGTTCGTATTTCGTGCCTGCAGGTTTCGTTTTCGTGTCACCATCAAAATTCTATCGTGACCATCCTAATGGACGAAGCTACTTGATCTCATAAGTGTTGACGTTTGTATATGATGCTAACATATCGCAACTCCTATAAAATAGAGTTATATTTTTTTTAAATCTAGTTTTGAGTCAATTATACAGGTTAAATTATTTTTAAAAACTCATATGCTAAAAAAAAGACTAAACTCTAGCTTCACGATTTAACCGCTTGATGACTTTATGATAAACACATTTAAACGCGGCCATTTTAAAACTGTGATATATATTTTTTTTGTTTTTATGTAAATGCTTTTTTGGGGCAAATGTTAATATTTATGTCACATTAGCATTGCTTTAAAGGGCATAAAGAAAAAATCAAAGTATTCAATGAAAAAACATAATTTTTTAGACATGTTATTTTAGCTTTTGGGTTCCTGAAAATTTCGCTTTTTTTTAGTTATATTTCTATTTAAGGCAACACGTTTACTTAACTAACAACTGAGCAAAGACTAAATAATTTATTATTTCTTATTAAAATTCATGTTACTGTATTACTTTTAGTAAAATATTTGAGTAGTTAATTATAAGTAATTATTATTGACCTTCACGAAGTAAGACACAGCACGCTTTACATGCATTCGTCTTCGTCCGCATACTATTTAGTAGTTTCGTAAGAATATTCGTGTGCTAAGACTGCCAGAGCCCTGGGTTGAGTTCACTTTCATAAGATGGCTGGATCGTCTTTCGATATACGACCGCAGAATGGCGTCGCCTGCATTTGATCTGTTTTTTTGTTATTTTTATTCACTCTCAGATTCGCACGACGACCTACCTTAATCAAAACAAAGTGAAACACTGCCCTACTTTCGTCATATTCTAAGGCAAGTCTTTAAGAAAACTATCATGAACGGTTTTATTTCAATATATTCAATCTGTTTTAATATACAATTTTTACTTTATGAAGAGTTTATAAAAATATTTTTTTCCTTAATCCGGATCAGGATTCAACGGCATCGTGATACAGTATTTTTTTAATATACTTACGTACAAACATAATATCTTTTACTAACCAAGTATCCAGATGCGTTAGATTTTCACCATCCATATAATTTTCATTTCTATTTGAAATATCAAAATTATAAATGATTACTTACTTTCAGACTCTTCTTTTCATATCAATTTTTTAGCATAAATTTAATATCCAGAAAATGTTTCTCCGGCATAAATAGGCTTTAAAATAATACTCGGTACAATTTACATTGTATTTCTTTAAAACCTAGGCCCTGCCAGATAGCATAGAATTTTCGTTTTACCAGAATAAGTATACTTAAACCGAATTTGTCATTGATCACATATTTTTGAATAATTTTCTAAAAAAATAAAATATCTTTTTCATTTATTATTGAAAAAAAACTCTTTATAAATTAAAATCTATCGGTTTTGCTTTAAATCATCGTACATATAAAAAAAAATATGTTTTCTATTTTAATCGGCTCCATCTGTTTTGAAGATTTATAATGATTAATCATATTATAGAATAGCATTTCTATTCTACATGATTATCTATTTCAAATGAATATTATTTAATTAATTGTACAATGTAGTCTTATGATTTTTAAACATTTTTTATGTGCATGTGAACACAAAAAGAATCAGTAAGCCACGATTTGTGTAATTATTAATTTATTGATATTTCTCATAGCTTATGGGCCACCCTCACAATGCAGCAAGAGTTTACCAACAATGAAAATTTACATTATTATTAGTTTTGCATACTTACGTTACAAGAAACCGCATAAAATCTTTATTCGTTATTATGCTGGTCGTTTGTGCAATTCTAATGCAAGAAATGAACTTCTTTTGTCTTTGCATATGAATAAAAACAACTTAACAAATAGTGTAGTCTAACACAAGAATGCACCGTTGATTCTCAACATGTTAATGATGGGTGCCACATTAAAAAAAAATAACCTGCCCACTTAAATTCTTTGGCATTATTACTTATGTAGTTCAAAAAAACTTGTTCAATATAATTTGTTCGTCGTAAGTACTCGCAAAATAGAAAATTTAAGTGTTAAATGTCGTATTCTGTTTTTGAAGCCTTTTTATGATCTTTTCGAATTGCACATAAATAAATTGCCATCGAGTTGTTTTTTTTTAAATGATATGATTTATTGATATTGAAATTTTTTTTAATGTATTTCTGAAGTTTCTTTGAATGAGCAATCAAAACTTGAAATAAATATTCATGAATGTAAAATTAATTAAACTATTTAATCATTTAAAAAATATTTTAGTAAAATAAGGCTATAAACGTAGTCTGCTCTTTTATATGGCAATTGAATAGTCAATAAATATTTAGACAAACAATGCATGACCTGACCTCTCTCAAAGTGTCAAACCGTTCAGCACATATATTTACCTATTCGTTTATTTATTACACACACAAGTATTGTTTGAAAAATACACCTAATTTTAATGTAAAAATATACATGTTGATAATTGTCCACTTGCTCTATTGTTTTAGTTTTTTTTTTCTAATAAATGTCTTCTAAAATTCCACTGGCCTTTTTCAGTCGTCTAATTTTCCATAGTGCGTGAATTCCTGAACCCCAGAGCTTAGGAATGCAAGGGATGAAGACCCTAAATCCCAATGTATTATGAAATTGGTTCCATTAATTACGTATAAATTTGAGGCCGACATACATTCCTACCGGCATGTTCGTGTTATGCATTTTGGATAAGGACTCGAAATTATCACGATTAAAATATGTCGATGATCTCAAATTATCTGTCTGAAATTTATCGTTATCAAATTCTAATTTTTGTACGGAAAATTCGCGTTGACATTATTATCGTTTGATTGTAACAGATTCTGTAAGTTACAAATAAATGGCTTTACTCGTGTATAGACTGCAAAAACGTAAAGCTGTTAACCAAAATTTTTTAACTAGATTGCCTATTCGTAGTAATTGTCTTATTTTGATGATTTTTATTTAACATATTACAACAGAGATGGATATTTTTTTAGAGAACGGGATATGGAAGTCTAGTCATTTACAGGGCTAATGATCTGTCTGGTTTAAATGGGCCACTTAAAAAATTCTCCATCTGTATTGTAATATGTTAATCGTAATAGCTCCCTAGGGGGGTAATTCAGTCTTTGTCTACAAAAATTTGGACAAACTCAAAGTATTGATGACTTTTATTTACATGAGATCAAATTATTTCAGTGCGCATGTACATCTTACGTGCTTATTTTTTAGCACAAATATTTTTTACATATTATTTTGAGAATTAAAGATTGTTGGCGGTATATTAGGCTTACCCAGTGTTTTGAAATAATGTTAATTAGAAAAAACAATATTTTGTAAACTGGAACAAAACGTCTAGTACAAAAATAGATACGCCGTACAAAAATGGCAATGCGCGGGATTGGAATAATCTTCCTTTGGATTCGTGACAATCCCACTCACCCATTAAGCTAGTAATCTTGTATCCTAATTACATGTTCAATGTCGTATTTATTAACGTAAACGTGGAAAAACTGTTATAAAATAACTTGTAGACAAAGAAATTTTTGTATTTTTATATTTGGATAAACTTCGCGACTTTTTTCGAAATCAACTGCAATTTATTTTTGTTATTTTTTTTTATTTATAAACATTATGATACATTTTAACTTAAAACATATCGATTTAAATATTCATTTATAATAATATGTACAAAATATTGCGTTGGCTAGAAAAACTATTGACACAACTTGGTATAGCAACCCAGAAAAATGTACCTGTATTATAAACGAGGATTTTCTTCCCCGAATTTTCGAAGAATACATTTCTGTGTGCGTTATAGAATCAGAATTCTGGTCGAGTGCTTTTTACTCAATGGCTTCTATTGGATAAAAATCCTGAATGAGGAAATCTAGTAAAGAAATGTCCGCCTTGTTTCGACTGAACTAAACCAAGGGATGAATGTTGCTGCAAATTGCCTTGCTCCTTCCTAGTGAATCCCCATTCCGGTCCTCAACACGCAACAAACGCGACTTTATAATGACCCGGGAATCTTAGTAAAATTAAACACGTAGAAACACGGGAATAATAATAATATTATTTGGCTGATTTATATAGCGCCATTTTTGTAAAAAATCACCTCAAGGGCGCTTTACAATTGTATATATAAACTTACATTCTAACCTAACGTAAGTGATATATTATATTTCCGGATTTAAAATTGAGGGTTTGATAGTTTAAAGTGGGATTTTAGTTGGGATCTGAACTGACTGGGACTGTCGATGATTCGTAAGTTTGAAGGCAATCGGTTCCAGGCAGAGGGGCCGGCGGCGGCAAAAGCACGAATGTCTCTGAAACACAAACACACCTCCTTAATTATAAATAGCATTTATATATATTATAGCATGCATTTATATTATAAATAGCGTAAGTTTGAAGGCAATTGGTTCCAGGCAGAGGGGCCGGCGGCGGCAAAAGCACGGAATGTCTCTAAAACACAAACACACCTCCTTAATTATAAATAGCATTGATAAAATATATAATATGTTGTGGTATTGGTAATATAAAATATCCTTTGAGCCCTAGAAAATATTAAAAAACAATGTTTCGTGTATAAAAACAAAAACCTATTTTTTATTTATAACTTTGTAGATTATATTACAGAATATTTTAATTAGTTTTGTAATAGAAAGGTTTTTTGGCTTTCTGATTACTATTTTTGACAAGGATCATGTTTTACTGTAGTTTTGACAACCTATCCCCGCCTATGACTATTGACCATGCCTCTAAGCTTATATAGATGGTACAAAGGACTTGTCTGATGGATTGATTTACTGCGTGTTGTGGTTTGAGTTTTGACATAAAGCAAACAAAAACAATAGGTGTGCCAAGGGTCTTACAAAACCAGGTATTTCTAAGTATATTGAATTGACGCAAAATCATAAAAAAACGAAAATGGACGCTATGTTACAATAAATTAAAAAATTTTTTTTTTAATAAATTTGAGGCTCATTTAACAGTTGGGTTTTATAATGAAAACCATATATTTAACTAATTTTCTTTTTTGTGAACAAAAAAGAACTGTGGATTCCATATAAACGAACTGAAAGACATTTCACATTTACCCTAGCTACATTTGTACTATCTACAGTGATAAATGTCTTCACATATGTACTCAACTAGTGGACTAAATTTAGTGAACAGTGAGCACAGATTTGCGGTCTTTTTATTTATGTATTTTGAGCAACAGCTCTTTTCCTTTTTAAAAAAATTATTTTTGTTTTTGCGAAACATATTCGATGATTAATTAAAAGGTATTTTACCGCAACAAATCGGTTCCAGAACAGGCATTTACCAATGAAGGAACTAGGGCATTCATTCTAGACTTGAGACTATAAATCTCGAGACCTGCACACAATTACCCTTAGCTCTGTCTGGAGCATGATGGCTGCTGGTTGCTAGCCGGCTTCACCCTTCTAAATTTGTTGCAACAGAGAGGGAAAATATTTTTGAGAGCGGAATATGGAAGTCTAGGGATTTACAGGGCTTATGACCTATCATTGGCTGGTTGAAATGGCCACTTTACACATTGTTTAACATTAACCATTCTGCCCATGTTTAAACATCCACATTTCCTCAACTCTTCCATCTGTTGACTTTTGTGAAGTAGGATCAGCCGGATGAATCTCACTCACACGATATAAAGGTTTCAGCTCTTTTCAGTAATTTTATTTCCGTCCTTAAAATGTCTCTATTAATATTGTTTAAATTGTGTTTTATTGCAATAAGTGGATAAATTTAATGTAAAAATAATGAATTATTTTTGCGAATAATACTCATGTCAGTTTCGAACCGCTTTTCGGGCGATAAATTTATCGATTTTCGTTTCTCTGCAATTTAAACGTCATGGATAAAGTTTCGATACGTAATACTCGTATATTGTTGTTAAGCCTGAAACATGTTTTCCTAACAGTTCACTGACTCGCTTTTAGCGGATTATTAATTTAACAATAAACGCTTAGTAATGTAATAACATAACGTATCGACATGATCGACCAATGAACGATATTTGATTAGGTGCTTTTCGTGAGTAACAATATCTGATAAAAACAATATGATAGAAAGCAAATAATAATAATATCCCGCCTTTTTCCATGTATCTCTCTTAAAAAATATAATATATGTAACAAGTTTGTATGTATATAAAACATTATCATATTCTAAAAACTGGATTCGTAATGATCTAGTAAAAAGAAAAACCTGCGCAGGATCGTGAAAAACTAAAACAAAAAAAATGTATACCTATTTTCGAGACGGATTATTTTATTAAATGTATGAAGATTTTTTTTTTTTTTTTAAATAATTCGTTTTGCTTTTACATTGGTAGGTTAGTAATTTTAAAAAAAGGTACTCCTTGAATGTTTTATAAATAATTGTGTGCTAGTTAAGTACAAAGAAAATATTCTGAAAGCTATTAAAATATTCATAGGTAACTAGATATTTTTTATTTTTATTTTTATGATTATAAATTTATTAGTGTTTACCGAATTAATATATAAAATTGAATCGAGTTGTGTTCCTGTGGCCAACGATGTGGACTCACAAATCAGAGGTCAGAGGTCTGAGACCTAACTCTTCACCAACTTGATTCCAATTTTCTAATAGTGAGTTATTTACAACTCTTTTTTAATTTATTTCAACAGAGAGGTAAAACATTATTTAGAAAGGAATATAGACGTCTAAGCATTTCAGGGCTTATGACCTGTCATTGGCTGGTTTAAGTGGCCACTTTACACACTGTGTAACATTCACCATTCTACCCATGTTTCCCCTCTCTGTTGAAATAAATTAAATTATGAATAACTCCCTTGGGAGAAAATCCAGCCAGTCTTCAAGCATTTGGACATACTCAAACATTGCTGTATTTACAACTCGTTAAAAATGGCTCCGAAATCGAAATATTTTGGCAAATCATAAGAACATAAACATTTTTTTCAAAACAAAAATCATCTCGTAAAAAAAACTAAAAAAAAAAAAAAACTAAAAAAAGTTACAAAAGTAACTAAAGACTTATAACGTTGTTTTATAGAATTATCATACTGTTTTTTTTTAGGAAAAATAAAAGTTAATAAATTCAATTATTCAATTGTTGTATTTCTGATCACTAATCTTCTTCATGAAAATATGTATAAATGCATTTTTTTAAATTCATAATGTTGTCATGTGTAGCCTTCACACTAATATTTCAAAAAAACATTTGAACTTTGATATTAAAATTTATAAGAAATGTTTCGAACACTCTTAAAATATGTATTTTTCCTTACATTTTGTTCGTGTAATAATGTTTTTTTTACTGCGCTTCCGCATAGTGCGAAATATTTACAAAAACTACGCTACAACTTTAACCTTGACTTATTTAAACGACTGTAGATTATTGCATTAGTAAAAATCAATTTTTCATTGTTTCCTGCTTGTGAGTTTACTTTTATTTGTTATTGATGCCAAACGAGCCTGTTATCGCTTTCATAAGAATCCATTAGTCGTTCGTAATTCATAGCCATGCCGAAAACTGAATGATTTTTACGATTTTTATGAGGTCAGGTTAAAAACAGACGGACAATAAAATGTGTGTGTTGAATATTAGGTTTACGAGTTCCATCTTTAATATCCCTTTGTTTAGTTAAATACTAAGCTTAACCTTTGTATTTTGTATCGATCTTTAAATGCGAGACAACGGGCCAGACCCGGCCAGCGAAGTATGGCCCGTATGGCCCGGCCGTTTCAAAAATTAAAATAAAAAAATTAAACCAGAATATTCAGGAGAGTTTTGTAGTCGCCGTGTTTTGTATTAAAATGTCATTTATAACCGTTTTTTTTAAATTCAGTAATTCTTTTATTGCATCATAGGCACATTGGGTTTAAATTAGTTATCTTTGGCTCACATGCGCATGAATGACGTTGACGATCACGTGGTCCTCGAAAAGAATTGACATGTTCGTACGCCCCCCAACCAAAACTAATTGCCGACTCTTGCACTGTACAGTCGGTTAGCCCATTGTTAAAAATTGTACATGTAATCAACGTCATTTGATGAATGTTTAGTGCATACATAGTGGCCAAAACTAATACTTATACTTAATCAAGTTAGTTGAATAATTTGATGATTTAAAAAATCTAATAATTTCCTCATTGGAACGCACGACCAACCGAACATTTAGAAGCTACGTAGTTTAATGAAGCTCTAAAGTGTAAATGGATACTTACTGTACAATTTACGGGCTTAAGTCTAGAGGTAAATTATTATAATCGGTCTCAATTTAATCGGGATGTGGTCCGGTGGCTAGTGTCTCGGACTCACGGACCAAAGTTCCATGGTTCGAATCCCCCTTTACCCAAACTTACAACTCGTTGAAAATGGCCCTTAAAATTAAATATTTGGTTTAATCATAAAAACGCAAGTATTTTTTTTTTTTTAATTCTTCACTTTTTTTGGATATCTATGCATTATTTTCACTTATCGTTTATTTGACGGCCTCTGAGACACTTGACTCACTTGGTGAGATCAGAAAAATTATGTGATTTCTGAAGCCTAGGTATTCTGTGTATCTGGGAAGTGCGTTTACTAGGTTTGGAATGACTGCGAAAGATATTGAAAGAAGGGGGAGTGCCGGGAACAAAGTGAACGGTGCACTTAAATCAACCCTGGCAAATTAATGTTTGTCGCAAGAGGCAGAATTAGCAGTTCACAATGGAGTCTTGGTTCCGACTCTGATTTAGTGGAGCGAAGTATAGACTCGGAAGAATAGGGATGAAAGTACGCTGAATGCTGTCGAAATGCGATCTATCAGGTGAACGTTTGGTAAAACTATGTACGATAGATGCTCAAATTTAGAGATCCGTACATTATGTAAGGCTGATATAAACACTATCGACAGAATCAAGAAAGGAGCTCTGCGCTGGTTTGGACATGTTGAGCAAATGGACAGCGAAAGAACGGATAAGAATATTTGCAACGCGAATGTTGGTGGATGCAGAAATAGAGGAAGACCGAGAAAGACATGGCATGACCAAATCCAACAAATGCTTGAGAATGTCAAAAGTCGGAATAATCGGCACGCGTGCATGAGAAGATGCATGAATTTAGAGCAAGCGAGATCTGCACGCAAAAATAGAGTTTTGTGGCGTTCTATACTCTCTGCCTACCCTTACGGGGAAACGGCGTGATGGTTTGTTGTTGTTGTAGTTAGGTATTTTATGATGCAGTTCATCACTTTAATTGGGCCCCCTGTCCGGCTGTAGTGCAAAAACACATTAGTATCACGGTTTCTACTGTAATTGTTCTCTTTAGTTTTTTCTTTCTATTTATTTTAATCTGAGCAATATATTTGACATATTCTCGGTTCACATGAGTAGGCATTACTTAAGACGAAGTGGAAAAAACTGACGGGCTAGGTACATAAAGATTCAGCATATTTATGTTCACATGCTTTTTAAAAAAAACCTATCCTACTAACACAGTTTTCATCCGATTGAGTTTAAAATGTCCCTTTTCCCTTATATTTTTTGATATCCAATTTCAGATCCCAGTTTATTTTTCTTCCGATACGGTATACCTTCCGTAACCTTCCGTTATCTACTTTAGAAAATGGTTTTATCAAATCTTTGATCTGGTAAAATGATCTGTTTGAGCTTGAATCATGTATGAACGGTATCCAGATTGCTCTATTTCGAATTCAAACCAATCCTCGTCTATAAATCCTGCGTTTTGAAGTCACAAACCCTTGCCTGACCTCCCCCGCTTTACTATCTAGAACAAGGATCTTCCTTTACCGAACCTAATTTGGTAGTGCTAGTACAAAACACAGCTTCTCAACTACTGTGTCGTGTAAAAATATTATCGCGGATGCATAATGATGTCAATCAAAAATAAATTGAATGGGGATAGATTTCTTACTTCTTACCGTCCATGCGCCCTTGAGATGATTTTCAGAAAATGGCGCTTTATCAATTATCCATAATAATACCTATCGAATTTTATCGAGATCGGTTCCTTAGAACATGCACCAACAGAAATACCCTTACGCTTATATTCTTAAATACCACATCACTTTGATTCATTTCAGTCCATGTTCAAGTCTACAAAAACGTAGAAATAACATTGACTCAATATTTGTTTAATTTACTAAATGGTTTAATTGATGTACCATCGCTACTGGAACAATAGGCATATAATTATTATTATCTTATCTCTTTCTGATATTAATTTATCAAATATTTTTGTGTACCGTATATTACATTATTTTCACATATATACTTACTGTTAACTAATTTTCATTATTTGTTTTTAACAATAATTTGTTTTTAACAATAATTTGTTGATACCATTTTTTTTACACTTATAAGTATATGAAAATGTATTTATTTTTTTGTTTGAATTCTTTACAAGTTATTTAAAATTTGATTTTTAATTCAATTACTTTTCTTATATCCATTTAATTTTTTTTTTTCTTTTTTACTATGTAAAATTTTATTTTGCATGGCAGTATGCTTCTTATTGTTTCTACATGTATACAAAAAAGGATTGTTTTTCTTTTAAATTTTTACGCACTATGTTTGTACTTACCTGTATATTTTTTGTAAATACCCCTTGGGCGTATTGTAAAATTAAATAAATATAATGTTCCGATCCGCCGGTTGAAAAAAATAATAATGTGCTGTTCCTTGACCACCATAGCACAAACTATGGCTTGCGTGCACTAATGTCCCGATTGTGTCGCATTGAAAACTTTAAACATGATCTCGACTTTTTTTTATGCTAGTCTTTCTAAATTTAAACAACCACTAATTAAGACCAGATCATGTCTTGAGGTAGTAATTATTTATTATTTTTTTGTCCTAACCTTTTTTTTAAAGTTGTATTTTATTTCTATTGTTTCTGCAAGTATAATATGGAAATGTGTTTGCCATTTTTAAATGGACTGAATTAGTCCGAAAATAAATAAATTTTTAGTTTATAAGTAGAATAAGTAAAAAATAGGTGCCTACCTATTTCTACATTTTTGAAAGGACGGGCTTAACGTTATTAAATAATTTTAAAAAAAATACTTGCTTTAATTTTTTTCGGTGCGTCTAGCCCTTGGGTAAATATTGAGAAGCTTAGCCGTAATGTCCGAGGACGATATTAGGACCACCCGTATAACTACTAATGCCCTTACATTTTTACCTTTTTATCTTTCTTCGTCCGCTCTTGTAATTCCTTCCATCGTGTTTTTAACGTGTTTATTTTTGAAGTAAAACGATTTCATAAATTATGATTGTGGTTCTAAAGGCCTCTTGAGATAGAAGAAGGTTCTTTTGAATAGCCATTCCATTTTGTTTTATTAGTGTTTCAGTTTTTTGTAACTTATCATAATAATTTAAGGATGTCTAGTCGGGAGACATCTCTATTTTTCAATCTGTTTAATTTATTGTGAAACGGTTTTGATTAATGTCACCATTTCAGCTTGTAAAAATACAATACTATAGTTTAATTTTAAACGTTTTGAAAAGGTTTTTTTACATAGAACATGAAAATGCAATCCCTTAAATAATTATATATATTCACGTAATATCTGTATTGAAGGATAAATCACGGGAGTCACTTTGAACGAAATGTTCTGGAAACAAGATTTTGTGATACTTCGATTTCCAAAACATAACTTTTGAACCAAATTAGATCGTTTTAATCCATAAAAAACTTTCAACGTAAAAAAATGATTATTTAGATAGCAATAGAACATATTAAATAGCATATCTATGACTACTGATGTTTTTCGCTCTAAAAAAAATGGCCTTTTGATTTTCATTTCAATTTAAAAAAGCTTTTTTTAACAAAATTGGAACTTCGGTGTTTTATTTACATATAATATAGCTTATTGTGATAATTTCTGCATCTTTAACTTCAAAACGGCATAAAGTAGACTATCGTGTTTTATCCTCTAAGATACAGATATCATTTAAAAATTTAACTCGTTTTTTTACTATAGGTATTTTCGAAAATCTGTAATCTATTTTGGTTTTAGATATTTTGTTAATTTGTTCATAAAAATATATAAATTACATAAAAAATAACGTGTCCCTAACTCTCTGAGGCCAATAGCCCAGTGTTGAGTTGGGATCCAATATAAATGACGTTATTTTTATTATTATTACCATGTTAAGTTAATTATAACAATTTATTTATAATAACACATATTATGTACGTTTCCCAAAATACGTTGAAATTTATCATTACAATATTGAAAACACTTCAAGGGAATCCTACGGTTATTTTTTTACACTGTAAAACAAAATGGGTAAATTAAATTTTAAAAGAAAAATACTGCTTGTAACAGAATTTCTTAAATTATATTTATTTACGACGATTATATTCGTTTTTTTACCAGCGAAACAAAAATGATTACAAAAAATCTAAATTCTCATTAAAACATGTTTAATTAAAAAATTTGGTGTTAAGGGAATTTTTAGTTATTAGAAATCTACGATTTGAATTAGCCTTGATAATGTTTTCGGAAATGGATCAAGCGATTACGTAATATTTTATTAATTAATAAACTCGAAAGCTGAAATTCCATAGAATTTAAAGCAGTAGGTTTAACTTATTTTTATCCAATTTTTAGTTCGTTTCAAACAATAGTTACGAATGAACTCTTAATTCCTCCATCTCTACTAGACGTACTACAATATAAAAAGCTAACTCCTAATTGACCCTAGGATCTGTGGGGTCTCCTAGAAGAGGAAGTGTTTGAGAATAATCGAATATTCAGACCCCCCACACGCACTATCAATACGTAATATTTGTGAGGCATTCAAAAATAAAGAATGGGATAGATAAATTGAATTAAAATAAGTAGGTAGGTACTCATTTTCATTTTAAAAGTAGATAAATCTTTTCGAATGCAACATTTTAGAATCTTATATTATCGAATGGGGTGGATATTTTTTAAAAATAATTTACATCTGTGTATTAAATAAATATAATCATACAAAAATATTTTTATTCTGTAGTAGATAATATACTGTATGTTCTTTATTAAATAAATTCTGTGTTAAAAAACACATAAATTCCCGGATACTAGTTCTAAAGTAGCTTAAAATTGCATTTTTTTTTGTTATTTTAATATCATTAATTATTATAAACATTTTTACTAAAACTTCGTGCGCAGCGGGATGCTCCATTATTTATTTATCAATTCGTGGGGCTTTTGCGGGCTTATTCTGTGACAATTCGTTTCGTAAATTCGTTCGTTCGTTCGTTCGTTCGTTCGTTTGTTCGTCACATATCCGTGAAATCGTATTTCTTTCTCGTTCCCTTTTATACGATCCGATTGAATTTATGAAACGGAATAAGGCCACAATAACAAGCTTGTAACTAACATTTCACCAGTCGCGGAAACTAAAAGCTCATTCGAAATCAACAATTAAAATAAAACCACCGGTGGAATATTAAAAAATATTTTTTTTTGTATTTATAAATTTGACTTATTTTTATTTAGGTACTTTTTAAACAAATATTATTTGATGGTAGTTTTGAAGAGATCTTATTTTCGAAAATTTATTGTTACTTGTGCCAGAAACCCGACGTATTTATATATGTAGATCAACGAACTAATTACCCCATTTTAGACCATCGTAAAAATTTACACGACAGGATAAAGTTAAATAGGGTGGATTTAATTTTATTATACTATTATTTTTTTATTTAGTTTCTTTATTTTGCAGCAAATAAACGCACTTCCTAGCACACTATGGCGCCGACTAATCTATACTCTATTTTGCAGATTTTTTACGTTAGAATAGCCGGCCACTAAATACACAAATAAAATAATAATGAATACCGTGAAAATCAATCCATTTTAATTTTGCCGTGTCGTGTGTATTTGTACGACCTTTGTAAAATTGGTCTTATATGATCTGAATTATGCGGCCGAATTTACAATCAATAAATTCTAGGAATCATCAATACTCTGCACCATAATATGACCCACATATTGGTTAATTTATCGCGTTCTCACACAGCCAACATTAAAACCATATCGTTATTGAATCGATTAACAAATTTAGTACTCGAAAATTGATTAATTGGGTTATTTTCGATTTAGACCAGAAATACTATGAAATGTTTTCGTCAAACTTAGAAAAAAGTCATGGACTTTACAATATGTATAATATGGTCTATCATCGTTCAAAACAAACAAAGTATCACGCCGTTCCTCTGTGGAGGTAGACAGAGAGAATGAAACGCCACACCACTCTGCATGCCGATCTCGCTTCCTCTACGTTCATGCCGTGGTACTCTATTCACCTAATATTTAGATTATTTTTTTACACTAAGGTTAGGTGATCATTCTTACTCATCAGGCGCCTGTCCGGGAACAATAAAATATGGCAGTGTATGTAAAATATTCAGAACTAATATTTTCCGACCACTCTGAAAGGAATCGAACCTAGGACCTTAAGTTTGGTAAACGGACGCGCAACTACTACAATACGAGGCAATTTACCGCTTAGACCTGGGGTTACAGGGTTCTGGTTCTGTTTCCGATTTTATTTCACTATTTAATTTTAAAAAAACAATTCTAAAATATAATCTACATGTCACTCTAATATCTCGAACATAATCCCGAATACCCATAAAATCGGTAAATAAAGTACATTTTTACGCCGTTATTTATAACGCTATTAATCTGAAATTTAATTCTTTTAAATTGGGGATGTTTTTTACCAGATCTTTTCAATACCAAATTATGTTGTTAACTTAACGGAGAAGATAAAACACGTTTATATCATTTTGCCTTCTAATCTTCACCTATAAATTTTCCAACCCTTTTCTTATTCCACCCATAAAAATCTTTCTCGATTTATGTTATTTTTAGTACCCAGAATTGTTAATACTGTCTGTTGAGATTTTATTCTCCTCGGAGACTGAAGGATTTTACTGCCCATAATTCCTTTTTAATAATCGCTGACATCCTTAATCTTACTCAAGTTTTTAAATCAATACTAGAAGGTTGATTATGAATTCGGAGTAATTTCTGTCATTTCGTTAAATTCTTGATAAAAAAATATTTAATAAATGATTCAGCCGTGCTAAGTCGTTTTTGTTTATTTGTGAAAGATCACTTACTGTTTCGGACTATATTTAAATGTTTTATTTAAATTATTTATTGTTAATTCTTGATGAAATTCCATTGTAATGATGTAATAACTTATATTTACATAAAAGTTATTAATTTTAAAAATACTTGGTACACTTCCACTTATTTATTTTGACCAATTAGCGCTTTCACCCTCTAATGGGCATCTTCAGACTGCTGAATATTATACAGTGTAAGGATAATTTATTTAAAACTAAATATTATCTTTAGTGTAGGTACATTTAAAATTAAATGTAAATTATCCTAATTATCCTAATGTAATTATCTTATAAGTAAGTGGAAGTGTACCAAGTATTTTTTAAATTAATAACTTATATTTAAATATAAGTTATTACATCATCTTTAAACGTGTTTAAACATTCCTCAAAATAACGCAAATACCTGTCAAAAAATAGTATTCATTAATTCTTAAGTTTTGACTGGTGGCTTGTGTTTTTCTTCTTACTGCTTGACTAGCTAAGTCAAATAATTTATTATAATTAGTCCAATTGATCTATTATTATTTATTCAGATTCTTTATTAAAGTCTAATATATTCAAATATTTACCACGAATTTTGTTTTGATCTGGCAGATTTTTTATACACAGAATAAATAGATAATGCCCTTCAAAAATTCAGTAAATTTGAACCAACGTCTATAAATGAGGTTAAAAAAATTGTTGCAGCATTACCCAACAAACAATGTATATTAGATCCGATGCCAACATGGCTTTTGAAAAAATGCATTAACGTATTAGCTCCATTTTTAACAGATTTATTTAATACATCCATGGAGCGCAGCATTGTTCCGAGAGCCATAAAAAAAGCAAATGTAACTCCACTTTTAAAAAATTCCCAACTAGATGTGGAAGATCTTTCCAGTTTTCGCCCTATTTCAAATCTTCCCATCGTATCAAAAATACTAGAAAAAATAGTTTCTCACAGGCTCGTTAACTATATCGAGCGGAATTCTTTATTTTCGGTAAGGCAATCGGCATACCGACGTTTTCATTCCACGGAGACGGGAGTGATAAGAGTACTGTCTGACATTATAACGTCGGTGGACTCTGGTAATCTGGTGTTGATGGCTCTTCTGGACATGAGTGCTGCATTTGATACTGTAGACCATAATATTTTGCTTGAACGTCTGGAGAAAACTTATGGTATCCGTGATCAGGCACATATGTGGTTCAGTTCATATCTTAATAAAAGAGAATATGCAGTCGTGTTCCAGGGTAAAAGCTCAACCAACTTTCGGGTGTCTACAGGAGTGCCTCAAGGGTCAGTACTCGGACCACTTCTCTATCTCCTTTACACTAAAGATATAGAGAACATTATCAAAGAATGTGGATTGTGGTCGCACTGCTATGCAGATGATACGCAGATTTATTTTTATTGCAAACCAGGCGAGAGAAGTGTGCTTGTCAATTTAATTGATGGATGCATCAAGAAAATAGGAAACTGGATGGCTGAAAACAGACTAACATTAAACCCATCAAAAACTGAACAACTGTGGGTGGCTTCAGCCAGACGACAGAATTTGATCCAGGATACGGCTCTACCCAATGTAGGGAGTGCCGTTCTACCCACCGTTAAACTACTGGGAGTTTTACTCAATTCTGACCTATCTCTTGACGCTCAAATTAGTAGAACGATAAGTTCATGCTTCTACCAGCTGAGACAAATTAAATGCATACGCAAAAATTTGCCGGTTGATGCCGCCCGTCAATTAATAAATGCGTTTGTAGTGTCTAGAGTCGATTATTGTAATGGTATCTATGCAGGTCTACCAATGAACAAAATGACTCGCCTACAATCTGTATTGAATGCCGCAGCGAGACTTATTTTCGGAATCTCTAAGTTCAGTCATATCACTCCACTACTTCGGGAACTACACTGGCTACGTTTTCCACAGAGGGTCGAATACAAACTCTGTTGGCTTATGTATAAGTCACTGCACAACTCGGCTCCGGAATATCTAAGGAAACTATGCATTCCAGATGAACTAGCTGACAGGCGTCTCACGCTTAGATCAGCTACGTCTACGGCGAGAGGAAAAGTTATTATACCTCTACGCAAACAGCGCACTAAATTTGGTGAGCGCGCATTTGCGGTCGCAGGCCCTATGGCATGGAATGCTCTCCCAGCAGAGGTGCGAGGCTGTGAAAGTGAAGTGATATTTCGGAAAAAACTTAAAACCCACTTGTTCTCTAAATCATTTGAATAAATCCGTAGCACGTGACAACAAAATAAATTATTTTAATCAAATTACAAATTTAAAGCTTCAATTAAATTAACTTAACAGTAGAATCACCATGTAAAGCGCCCTTGAGGTATTTTATTACGAAAATGGCGCTATATAAGTTATCCACAATAAATAAGAATAAATATATCGAAAAGCTTAAATTTCTGCTGCATTACAATTTAAAACCTTTTCTTTATCTACGTAATAAACATTTATTTTGATATTTTAAAATAATCATAATGAATGAGATGTGATGCACACGGATTGATGCGTTGATTAGGTCAAATAGGTCAAATAGGTAGAAAAAAGCTTTTTATTTATAGTGTTTTTGTTTACAAGTTTAATGCGTTTTTATTATGTTTCATATGAATTCGAGATAGTGATTTAATTATGTTAAATCAGGCATGTTTCAAAATTATATATAATATCTTCCTCAGCACGGGATACCCCACTTAGGGATCATTATATTAAATTTTAAAAACGTTAAACATAAATTGTTAAAGAACAAATAAATAAATTAAAATAAATGATAGTGTTTTTTAAAAGAATAATAAAGTTAAACGTTTTTTAGATAATAAAATCTTAAAAGGGTGTCTATATATGAACAATAGGTTTTAATTTTCATAATTATTTTGACATTTAAAATTAGTTACGATTTTTGATAAACCAACTGTAAAGTAGGTTTTTTTTTGTAAAACCAATTAGTAAGAGTTTTTTTTCTTACTTTTCCTAGTACTGTATGTTTTCTTACTATCATTTACCTCTAATGTGGTGTGGAGTTACAATACAAAAATAAAAATGCTAATGAGAGAACAATAAATTTAGTTTCGACGTAGTAATAATTTAATTTCATCATAATTGGAGTTACCGTAGTTTACCTCTCGCATGCAGATATTTTCACCCGAGTAATTTACAAATATGTACTACAAATTATATTATAGTAGCAATATTGCAGTACCCCTAAGATGGTTTTAATCTTGTTTCTGTGTTCAATGAGAGGTGGTTAATTTATTAACTGCTTTGAATTGGATTAAATTACACTGTATCGCGCCCTTGAAACAATTTATAATCGAAACGGTTTTTATATGTCATTGAGATATTATTTCCAACGCCATTTCACATTTTTTTGCGTATGTCTGAGAATTTTTTTATTACGTCAGAGTTTGAGCGAAAAACGAAAATTATGTATTTTTAAAACTCGTTTCTGATCATTTTGTTAATTAAACCCGCTGATAACAGTGCGTTCAGACTTCGTACACGCGTAACGGACACAGGCATTTATGTAACAATTTAACGACGCGAATGAACTAACATCGGCTGAGTTATTAAAAAAAACATTTTAAATTTCGCATGATGTTTCACTAAAAAGCCTATTAACTGTGCTATTTTGATCGGCCGCCATCATCGTAAAGAGAGGGATCCAATTAAGTACTTATCTTCAAAATGAAATAATATCATTGCGCGTTCGGCATACTTGGCGTTAGTTACAACAGCAATTTAAACATAAATCTGTTGACATTGCAACAAACTATGCTTATATCACAACATGTGTTCCTATTTTTTTAATGTATTAAAACACAATAAATATTTTTACAGTGTAGGTAGTCATGCAGAACCGGTTCTAACATGTGGCAAAAAACATACCACCTACTTTATTTTTATTTATAACTTACGATTTTCACTGTGTACCTTTTTTTTGCATTTTGTACTGAATTCTTAGTACTTAAATATTTTTGTAAATTTTAATGCTCTGAATTTTTTTAAATTTTTTATTATTCTTTATTTGGATAACCAGCAGCTATATTTATCTTAAATATAAAACAAAACAAATTACAAATAAGCCAATTACAGGTGGTTTTCACAAGTAGCATCACAGTGCGTTATAAAAGATTCCCGAACATAAAATGAACAGTAATTTAATGTAAATCCAAAAGAAAAGAAAAAATACTACGAATTGATTTGAAAGTAAACGCCGTACTTCATTATTATTATTTGCAAATAAATCTATGTTTAATTATTTAGTTATTACATTCAAATTATTGAAAGTTCGCCATAAATATTAATTTTGCCCATAATTAGATGAAACAAGAGGTATATGAAGAAGGTTATTTCTGAGAACTTTGGAAGGAACATTGATTGAAAGTTTGCATAGTTGTTCAGGACAGTCGATTGAACCAGAGGCAATTTTCAGTAGATAAATCATATCCGCTATTTCACGACGTTTTTGCAGAGGTAAGGTGATGTTTTTTTGCATATATGTATATATTTATCGTATTTAAACTCAAGTTTCAACCGGAAACACATGAACTTTACGATTTTTTTTGATATTGTATGAAGTTCTTTTTTAAAAATGAATTATCAAAAGTTTTGGGAATCGAGTTACAGTTACATGTTCTTAGAGCGTTTAGAACTTCTAATATAAAATAAAATACTAAAAAACTCTAGATGTCTCTCATTTAGAACTAAATTTGTTGCGACAGAGGGGGAAATCATTTTGAGAATGAAATATGGAAGTCATATGGACATATGGACATTTACATGGGCCAGGGCTTATGACCTGTCATTGACTGGTTTACGTGGCCATTTTACTCACTGTGTAACATTCACCGTTCTGTCTATGTTTAAACATCCACATTTCCGCAACTCTTTTATCAGCTGACTTTTGTGAAGTAAAAGACCTGAAACCTTTATCATGAATGGTGAATGTTGCAGCGTGTTTAGTGGTCACTTAAACCAGCCAATGACAGATCATAAGCCCTGTAAATGCCCAGACTTACATATTCCTTTCTCAAAATTTTTTCCCTCTCTGTTACAACAAATTTAGTTTTAAATAACTTCCCAGGAAGGAAATCCAGCCTGTCAAAACACTGTCTATCCTTTACTTGGGGGGAAAAAGAGCACCGGGGAACATAAAGGGATTACAAAATGATTATATTTTTCTTCAGAAAGTCTCATCTATTTATTTAAATCTAGGAACGCATTGTTTTTTGGATTTTTTTAATTGACCTTCTTTTCAATTTCGATAAAAAGTAGTTAGAAATGAATTATATCACACACAATGCTTATTACATAATGTTTTAAATTGAAAACAGCTTAATCTGTTTCTTATTGGTCTGATTTATGTTCGTTTAAATTTGACGTACCTATAATATGCATTAAAACTATTTGAACGTCATGCCAGTAATAAAATGCAAACAATGTTTTAATTAAAAATCTTGTTCACTTTACTGTCCCTTTAAAACTACTATAATTATTCTTATATCAAACGCACAATGCTGATGATGTGATGATCCAATGCAGTCGTAATTATATCATAAGTTAAGTCGTTTAAATACGAATTGTTTAAGTACTTTTCCAGTTATTACTCAAAGCTGCCGCTTTCATCACTTGACCAATTATATCTCGTTGATAGTATTCGCATACATGTTTAAAATATATTTTTACCTATAATAATTAATTTTTGAGTTCTTTACAGTGCTTTTGAGGAATATATACATATTTTTTCTTAATAAGAAACTTGCGGAGCCGACAGACGTTGTCCTACCCGAACGTTGGCTTGCCTGCTTGGATTTTTAAAAATAGATAAGTTAGTAGGTACCTATGTACTTGTTTATGATTGTATTCTAAAACTTAAAATAATTCATATTCAAATATTTAATTTCAGTAGGTACCTAGGTACTTGTTTATGGTTGAAATCCAAAACATAAAATAATTCATTTTCAAATATATATTTTTTTTCGCGAATTTCAAACTCAGCTCTTCTCACCAACAGGGGTGCACTTAATTCATCAATGCGATTTTCAGAAGTGTATTGAATGTCAGTTAATATTATTTGAGTCTTAGAAAAACTCCAGTAAAATTAAATAAATTGGAATAAATTATAAGGAATGTAAGGAAATAATCTGATTTGGATCCATAAAACCCAAATGTTGTTAGTAAACATTCAAAAACAAGCTTTTTTTAAACACAAAAAACAACATTCTTCCATTTTTTTTGTATTTGTATTCTCTTCAAATGGAACCTTGGTAGGTTGATGAAAAAAAGATTTGTGCTTCTAACTTTTTTTTGGCAGATTCGTTTGAAAATTTGAATATTTACAAACACGCGCAGCGCAAAGATCTACATTTCGCTGAAAACCGCACGTAAATCGGTTAAGTCGTTTAGAATGAGTTCAGTGCCATCACATGTACAGAAGAATTACATATTTAAAGATACGTAATAAGAAAACTTAGTAAACCACGGTAATCATGCTCGCGGGCAGATTATTCAAAATTTTGACTTTTTGTCCATCTTCAAGTATTTGTTGGATTTGGTCATGTCAAGTCTTTCTCCGTCTTTTCTACTTTCGATCTTCCGCTTCCATAAACATTCGTGTCTTCGTTGTTTCGCTGTCCATTCGCTCTACCTTTTTAACCAACGCATCACTTCTTTCTTGATTTTGTCGATTCTGCTTGTCTCACCCTTACATATTGCACGGACCTCGACATTTGTGCACCTATCGTACACAACCTGCCTTCATATTTGTTTTTCCAATTCCACAATTCGCTCTCATACATAGGAGTCTGCACCATTGTGAACCGTTAAACTTGCCTCCTGCGACAAATATATATTTGCCAAGGCTTAAAAACTACTGAAAAAAAAGTGGTTTGTGCCATTTGAGGTTTTTATCTCATGTGAAGCCTGTCACACTAGTCTACGTACCGTACAATACAAGACTTGATAAATCTCTCTTATTTATTTTAATGAAGAAGTTGTATTTTTCGCAATCTTCAAATTGACATTTTCACACCAGATTCGAAAAGTAAAATTTGTATAAATATGCTGGATTTTAATGCAAAAAATATTTATCCTTGCTATGACGCCAGTACAGCAACAAAAGATCACGTGGATATTATAACGCATAACAAGGAAGACAGATGCGCTGTTTTGTGGCCGGTGTTTGTGTGAATGATATTCAGTCGGTTATTGACAGTGAGCGGGGGTGCACGCATGTAAGATGACCGGCGTATTTATGGTGTTGAGATTATTTTTATAAATTTTGGAAAGGAATTACCAAACAAAATGTTTTTTTTTTACGTCTGAACTTGTGGTAATACTATGTTACATCACCGCGCGCAAAAGTATTTTTTACCACAGCCTTTAAAGAGTTAAATAAAAGTCCTCAATATAAATTAATAAATATCTTCATCTAAAAACTTTATTCGTTTATCAATATTATATTATTTTAATAATATTTTTTGTTCGCTGCAAAATGTGCTGTGTTCTGATCGTATTAATAATTATTATTTGCTTGTGAATATTTTGCAATTCTCGTATATTTATTATCCGTTACAGAAATGTCATGACTGACATACTTTTTGTCGTCTGAATAATGTACTTTTCATATAAATCTCTTTTTTAAAATATGCGGACAGTTGACACAGTCATGTAGTCCATATCTGTGGGTATTTTTTGTTAAATAGTATCCACGTAATTAGTTCCAAGCAGTCAGTGCATAATTTTTAAATATCTTGGCAATATTCCACTCCAAAAAATAATCTTGCCCGCAGGTAAAATGCTGTTTGTTGCTCATTTAATTTGCAATTTATTAATACAACGTGCAAATCGTCACCTTTAATGATTTAATTAGGTAGATGGTAATTTATATTATTATTAAGGTTGTTTCATTGAATACTGAATATTGAAGTCACCATTCTAATCGTCATCATCATTCCCCTATCCACACCCGACGGGGCGTAAGGCACTGCATTGGTAAACTGAATGCAACGTATTTTGATTTTGTAGGTAAGGTGATCAATCTTACACTTTTTTTTTTGAATACTTTTACATAAGCATTCCTTTGAACAATTATTTAATTCCCGCAAAAATGCAAAAGCAGTTTTTTGCAGGGATTTCTCTCTTTACGTATTTTGGTAACACAATATAATAACTTTTACATGAAAATATAAAAAATCTTAAATATATCAATAAAATAATTTTAATTTAATTTAAATTTTTATTATTTAAACTTTCTACTGAATATGCTGTATAATTTTGAGGTAATTTTTTAAACATAAATCTTGTATAATTTTGAGGTTTAATTTTTTTAAATAAATCTTGGGTATAAGGAAATTTAAATTAAAAAAAAAAATTAAGCCAAATATGTTAGTATTATAAATGTTAGTAAAAGTAACCACACCAACCACGTCAGCAGCACATTAACCTATCAAACAAAGAATACCTTACAATGCAATGATATTTGTTTACATAATCATTTATTTTAATAAAAACGCAGAATTTCGGAAAACAATAAAAGATAGGGAAATTATGATGACGATGAGGTGTCATTCACTGGCTGGCTGGATTGATTTATTTGGTGACTGCAATACTTCTGCCTATATTTGAACATCCGTATTTCTTCCATATTTTGATATTTATAAAATTTTCACAAATAATGTTAACGTCAAGTCAAATCTTTATTTGATTTAATTATAATGACTACAAAAAATACACATGTCACAACAATAATTATTTTCATGCCCGTACTTGCTAGAAAAATCCGCGTAAGGTATGGACAACATACAAAATCGTCCAGCAGTATAAACAGATATGTGCATTTATATAATATTTTTGTCGGCCTCGTGGTGTAGTGTTCAGCGCGTTTGTCTAAGCCTCGTGTTCGATTCCCGGCATGGTTTACACGAAATATTTATTTAAAAGGGTATTTTTACACTAGATCATTTTAGAGTCCCTAGACTGACACCGGAAGCATAAGACTGATCATCTTACCTTCATGTTACAAAAATGATCCAGATACTCTGCGATTGGTGTACCAATGCAGCGCCCTATGCCTTTTTACGTGCGGAAAGGGAATAGTGATATAACATTTTACTGACACAATATGCAGATGTAATACAACAAAGTAACACATAACACTACGTAAACCTTGTATTTAAATAGTGCTGTATGTTATATTTTCTAACTAATCTTGCATCTAAGACGTCAGTATGTTGTATTTCTTATCTATGCACGCTCGTTATCCGCCATCTTGTCGTATTTTTGTTGGTTGTATGTGGGTTGTCCAAACAGGTGTAAAAACACTGTTTGTTCCGAATGCAAATAACTCGCTGCGCTGCACTTGATAACACACTTTGCCGCGTTAACAATCGAGAAACAACCTGCACCGAAGAAAACATAGGCCTCACTAAAAAGGACCGCGGTTTTGATGTGATGAAAGAACTCAAAATGGAACAAGAAATTTGCGTCTTCAATTTAAATTAGAGCACATTAATTATTTAAATGCGTATTGGAGTAACACCAATCTACACGCTACACAAGCAATTAATTTTATTCGTACCGATTTTTCGTCTACCAATACTTACAGATAATATGGTGTATGTATCCCAACTCAACTCAGGGCTCTCAGCCTCCCTCTTTTTTTTTTCCCTCTTGGTTTTAAACAAATTTGTAATTTTATCACTGTTAACGAAAAGCGTACTGTAGCAAAAAACTAATTTCATTTAGTTCTGTAAAAAGTTGGAAATATTTTATGAAAGGAAAGGAACACGGAAATGGACCTACCATTGATACGGTAAAGATGCTCTTCAATTTTAGGCACTGAATGATAAAATTCACTATGAATTATGTAACGATTTATGATTACTTTGACAACGACGCTCGACTAATCCAAGAATGTTTATGCAATCTTTAGTGATGTCAAAAATGTTGTTTGTTCTGTTCCAAATCCAAATGTTTTTGTTTTTTTTGTGTTTCTTCTATCCTGATTTAAGGTAGGTACCATAAGGATGGGTCAAGCAAATGATAGGAAAGAAAGGTAATCGGCCATGAATAATATCGATAAATGCTGCTATATACTAAACAATCTCATTGAGACTTTTTTTTACGTTTTATTAAAAAATGTGGCTTGTTGATTTTCACCTCGTAAAGGGGTCAATCGCAACGCTATATGGGGGTGAATGGAAACATTCAAAGATTTTTTGACAATCGTAAAAATACAACTTTCAAACAAAAAATGAACAAGTATAATATGAAATGAACCGAGTTGTGGTCCCGTGGTAGTACTGTGGACTCACGGGTCAAAAGTCCGAGGTTCATATCCCACTCTACCACAACTCGATTTCCATTTTTCCAGCACAAGTTATTTACAACTTTTAGGAAATGGTCTGAAAACTTAATTATTTAAGGAAATAATAAGAACTCAAGTATTTCTTTATTAAAAAAATAAAATATGAAAAAAAAAAAGGTTTTTTTTCACCTCACATGTCGTTTTTATTCACCTTAAATTCATTTAAAAAATCAGACATCCCCTCTCATCATCTAGTTTAAATCCAATTTTATCATTTTTGAAGTTTATATTTGTGATTAATATTTTAAACGATAGACTTATAAATGATCATAGTTATGCAGAAAGCAGCCAGTCCACAATTTTGAAACAATGAGATATTGGTATTATCGGGTGCAGTAAGGTCAATTCTATGTTCTGCTTAAAACAGCCAGACCGCTTTCATACAAAAAAACTGGCATAATCACCTTCTGAAAACGGTGTCGATCACAAAAACGGCATTTCTCAATTTTGAAAATCTAACAGTACTTTAAAAATCATAAAATCAACTGATCAGCTACATTATTAATTATTATATTATTGTATGTAATATACAAAAAAAAACTAATGTATTCATTGTTTATCAAACACATTCCAGCTGTGGCGTAGATTTGACTATTCACTCTTTTCGCAAAAGTGCTATTATCTCAGGTTCACTTTTCTATGGCTGGCTGCTTTCTGCATAACTACGTTCAATTTGTTCATTACGACTTTTACCAATACATTGATCGGTTAACTTCATTTGGTGACCAAAGCAGTTGACCGTGTCTGAAGCTAAATATTAAGAACGGGAAATTGCATTATTTGACAATCTCACCGAAAAATATGTTTATTTTTCAACACGTCCGATGGCGAGATGATGACACACCTGATGTTTATTTTCTTTTTTTTTCTACTCAATATTTGTTTAATATTGTATACACTTTTTTGTATATAAAATGTATAAATTATGCGAAAAATTGACAACAATTTTTAAAGAATTTCGATGATACTCGTATATACAGGGAAGTGCAAATTACTACTCCAAAATATCGATAATAACAATAAAAAAAACTTTACATACTGTAGCATTCACCATTCTGCCTAAGTTTAAACATCCACATTTCCTCAACTATTTCATCTGTTTACTTGTATGAAGTCAAAGACCTTCTTGTGCCTCAAACTCTTTTTTTTCACATAGATGAATAGATTGAGTTTTTCTACTTACATGTCTTGGTAGAACTGTATTTTAATTATTATAATAAAAATACGTAAATAGTTTTATTCCACTTTTATTTATAAATTTTACCCGGCGACCGGATTTCGTCGTGACCGACATCTTCAGACTGGTGGGAGACTGGACAAGTTTCTGTGTTATACAGGGTGTTTATTAAACCCTGTCACATCCGAAACCACGATGATCAGTATGAGCAAAAAGACATATTGGCACATAAAAATATTTTTTTAGATCGAATAAATTTTTAAAAACTAAAATATCAAAAAAGCAAATGGTTGCTTACTTCTGCACTAGAGAAGCGAGGAGAGGGAGGGGGGAATCTGATACTGCACCGCGCTCACCTCACTTCTCCCCTGCCTTTTTCTTTGTTCTAAATATTTTTTTTAATATGCTAATATGTCTTCTTGTTCATACTGATCATCGTGGTTTCGGATGTGACAGGGTTTAAAGAACACCCTGTATACAAGTGCAAGCAGCGCTTGTAAATCATGATTTTATATAACTATGGAAATAAAAGAGTTGAAATTAAAATAATTTAAGTATAAGGTTTAGTCTCCCACTAGTCTGACGATGTCGGTCACGACGAAACCCGGTCACTGGAAAAAAATTATAAATAAAAGTGGAATAAAACTATGTTGCAGTGTATAAAGTGGCCATTAAACCACCCAATGATAGGTCATAGCCCTGTTGATACGTAGATTTTCATATTCCCTTCTCAAAAATGTTTTCCGTTTTTGTTGCAATAATTGTTACTTTGCAGTTTTTTTGCGAGGAAATTTTTTTATCTAATAATAACATGTGTTTTTTTTAACATGGGGAAATTCTTAAAAAATGCTTCGACGTCCTATTATAAAAAACTCGATTGACTGTTGGTATTTTAACCATAAGTGTATATTTTTATCACCCACGCACTTTTATTATAATTATCTGGTTCGAGTAATCGTATTCAATGAATCGTAAGTCTTGTCACGATTTCATTAAATAGCAGGGTGTCCTTTTTGTAACAGGACTACTTAACATTATACCTTTGTATTTTAGTTATTCCTACTTTGGATCCCGCGATCTGATGACATGTTTAAATGTATATTTTTAAATTCCTATTTTGTCGTTCCGTGATATACTTCTTATGGATCCTTAATCGCTTCATTCCAATCATTTCATATCAATCAAATTGAATTATTATGCTAATGATGTTGATACCCCGATACAATGGAGCATTACATTTTATGTGTCCTTTTTCGTGTAGTTGCGAGTACTTAAAAACAGCGTTTACTCTTCATATGCCAGGAAGAAAAGATATAATTACCAGACATAATGAAACTTTGGTTAAGAAAATTTATTGAAAAAACATTTATCAAAACGTGATATCATTCAGGAAGATTCGAACAACAATATTAAAATTCCTTATTTTGTTCGAAGCTGGTTTGCTATGGGATTTTATTGGCAATCACCGCAGGATTTCTTAATTTCCATTACAAGAATTGAAGCTTTTTGATTTATTGATATTCGTATTTCAATAACATAATTATTCAATTATAATCATGTTGGTTTTTTATCAGTATTAAAATTATTAAAATTTTTATGTTTCAAATTATGCCTCCATTTGTCATACTATATATTATACAAATAAATAATTTATGACAAGTGAACAAACGAAATGATTTAAAAAAGAATGTCATGTTGTACCACACTCTCAAGAGTAATAATTTGCTACCCGCTTATAGAGACGCTATTTCGCTCATTTTTGGTTTAACAGCAAACGTGTAACGGGCGGTTTAGGTTTGCGCTTGCTATTCTCGACCTAAGTACCTAACGCCCGTTGTATTGCTGTAAACTGCAGCTACCTTCGTGATTTATAATCATAGAATGGTTTTGTTCCGTATAGGCGGCTTTGTAAGCGGGTGGTATATTATTTCTCTCGGACCGCACTCAGTATAGTTAGTATAGTCATCAATCAAAACATAGAGATTTGCCAACTTCACTTTTCATAATAACCACATAAAAAAATAATTTGTTGTTAATTTAAAATAATCAATTTTTTATTTTTATTTATCAGCGTTGTAGAATTTAATAGTAGAATCAACTGCTAAGTATCTGAATCTAGAAATCGTTTTAAAGTTCAAATCGAATTTTGAAATTAATTATGTTAGTTCAAATATAAAAAAATAGTGTTTTAATCCACTTAATATTTATTTGATTTCCGACTGGTTTTGAAGCTAAACAAGCTTCCTTATCAAGGTATAAAAATATACCGTATAAAAATCGATAAATAAAATTTTAAAAATAATTAAATTAACAATATTTCCTATTGTCTGCAATTTTTAAGCAAATTGTGGAATTTCAACCCCTTTTACCCTTCACTTCATGCTTCCACAAACACAAAATACTACTTAACATAAAAATTTGACTTATTACCTCAATAATATGTATTAGCTTTAGTATTTAGTGGATATTGTTTAAATGATCAAACAGCATAATATTAATGACTAAATTGTACCTTGATAAGGAAGTTTGTGTAGCTTTGAAACCGTTCGGTAATTAAATAAATAGTAAGTGGTTAAAAACAAAGTGTTTTAAATTTAATTATAATGTAATAAATAACCACTAAGTGCTTCAAATATAAATTTCATTAAAAATTGTTGGATCTATTTTATCAATAATAAATATCAATCAAAGCCATTAATGTCGTCATCGGCGGAATTAAAGCAATTAATTACCAATTATAAAGGTTCTCCATTATCGACAGAAGCACCAGTTCAGTGACTACGGAGCGTCACTTAGTCTGTCTCTGCAAACTTGTTTTAATTACCGACATATTCTGTTGTAACATTTGCATGCATGCTGATATTTCTTCCATGCATTATAAAGCCTTCAGGGCCAATGTCACATTACATGCTTAATGGTTCGTAATTGGCTCGTTTATATTTTCGCTACGAATTTGTTATTTGTTTTTCATTTATTTTTTAAATATTATTTTTTTTATCTACGACCTTGTACTTCCGCGATCTATCAACATCGCATTGTAGAACAGGTCACATAGTAATGAAATTTTCTAATTTATTTACAAAAAAATGAAAATATGCATCACAAAATATAAATCTACTCTAGAAATAAAATTCATCAAAAAGATACGGAAAAGCGAAAATATTTTTTTGTTTGTTTTTTCATTTCACTAGTTAAACAATAGACAGAGGTTGTTTGTTTTACGCACCGACAAGCTGGAACATCCTGTGTTTAAGGCAGTATTATTTATTCTTCTTTTTATTTGAAAAAATTACAGCAAATTTATAAACAATTCATACTATAATATGGTGTATAAGTCCAATTAAAGTTTTTCACGACTATATAATGTACATAATACTTTTCGTTGACATACTAATGAACAGATAAAAAAAATGTTTACGAGTAAATAATAATATTTAAATAATTTCATACGAGATAGTTAAATTAAATCATGATGATTCGTTCGCAAAGCGTTAGGGGGGATAAAAAATATAAGAAAATATTAGGATAAAATAGGAAAAAAAGGGATTCTGTTGAGGAGATTACCTTTAAAATGCCTATAAAGAATAAAGACAGGAGAATAACGTGATATTTATACATATTAATTAAAGTAGTTCTAATATATTTTTTTAATGATAAAGTTTTGAATCAAATATATCAAGGCAGGAACAAATTTTGTTATATTCTGTGAGGCTCCGGTTAATGGAGAAATTTTGAGCGAAGTTATTGGATGGTACCGGATTGTAAAAAAGTCAGACTTGTCTCGTAAATCTGGTAGGGCAGTTCAGATTGATGTTTTCCAAGAGTTAAGTACTTTCAATTATAATATTCAAGATCTTGAATAAGAAGCACAAGTCAGAAACAGTTCTTCGTTTTGTGAGAGAAGTCAGATTATAGAAAGAGGAAGAGTCATCATACGAATCGAATGTAACACGTGGTTTACGGTCGAGAACTTTCGAGAATTTATTTTGGATTCGATCTAATTGATTCATCTAGGTAAGATTCCAGACTACATCGACAGAACCAAATTCAAGGTGGCTTCGAACGTATAATATTATATTACAATATTAAAAGGTTCATTTTTTTCATCGCTCCGATCCCAAATAAAAACATTTCACGCACCGCCCTTGATACGAATAATACAGTTTTCATTATTTCATATTGATTCTGCATTTTTCCATCTCATAAAATTAAATCAAAGTACTCGCAGCTCGCAGATGACAGCATTGGACGCGGAAATACTGTTCGAAATAATATATATGTATGTCGGAAAGAACTTCAAACAAATTTGTTTATATCGTTCGTTTTATAATATGTTTATTTAAAATTAAATAGTGCCTTGACCCACATTTTTTCCCTGATCATTGGATAATTTTACGATTTTAAATTCAGTATTGGTTACAATTTTTTTTTCTCAAATTCATGGTGGAAAATTACGAGCAAAAGACATGATTCCAACCCTTATTTTTTATTTTCAGGTGTTTCGCGTGAATATTTCAACAACCTTAAAAACCGTTCTTCGTCGATTAGACTCTAGTGTGTTTCATGCATAAATTACATCAAATAGTGAATTCATTGTGACAATGAAGATCAGTATTTCAAGATATTTCCGACTTGACTGTTTAGTTGTGAATAAGATTGATTAATAAAGTGTTGTTCTAATACCAGCCAAATGTATCTCGTAGATAAATTAACCAGCAATCTCCGTTTTGGTAAGTGTTTCGATGTTTTTGTCATCAAGAATCATCAATCATCATTTAATTCATAACCCTCTTCATTGATTCACAACTTACAACTGTATTAATGGTGCATTGTTTAACATCTCTTTTCTCCGAATTCTTAAACTATGTATCGTTTCAATCCTCATCATAATTATGTTCACCAAAATGGTTTGATTTCTACAGGATTGGAAAGCATTATATGTTTTAAAACACTCGATTTGTCTTACGATAATTTTTAAATTTATAAATTTTTAAAGGAATAACCCGTTTAACCTCTTTTTTAGATACTTGTCAGCAGGTGGGAAATAAGATATGGAAAGAATTTGAGAAAAAATCTTTCTTGGATTTATTTTTTGCAACTGGCGGGAATCGAACCCGCGACGCTAGTTTCACAGTTAGTTGTATTACCAACTGCGCCACGGCGCCTGCCATTATTAACATTTAAAGCATTAACTTTGTGGTCAATAATGTTACTTTATGTTATTAAATATTTGTATATAACCACTTTCCGAATTCTCTATGTCTACCGGTTTCGAAACGTTCCCGTCTCTTCGTCGAACTGGCGATATTGTGGTTCGTGTATAGTGGGTTTTGCATGTTGGTTTTATTGGTGTCCTGACGAAGAGACGGATACGTCTCAAAACTGGTAGACACAGAAAAATCAGTATGTGGTTATACACAAATATTTAACAACATTTAGTAAAATGTTTGAACAGTTTGATTATCCTAGTTAACGAATCTTATTTCGAATATCACTTTTCCGTTAATCATAATCTAATTTTTATTATTATGTTGTTAAATCATATTATGTTCTTTTAGTTATTGCATCATCGACTAAGTTTTGTGCGCGTTACGTTATTATTTAAATTAAATGTCGACGAAAAGCTTCACTCGCAATGACGTATAAATGCATATATAGACGCGTTGCAAGCGCGTAGATGGCATTTGAATTCGTGGCTAGTTGCCTCCCTTGCTTTCATCCTCTAACAGACGATCGATGTAATCAGACATGACGCTACGCAGAATAATGCTGCCGCATGTAATGAGAAAATTATTCAAATAACTGCAACTGTAGAAAACCGTTCAGCTAAATTGAGCCATATTGTGTAAGGATCGGGGGAGAGGTTTCGGCTGTGGCCTGTTTCAGGAGCCTCTCCGCATTTGCTCTAGTGACGAGGAAACCACAGAAAATTCGTCAGGAGAAGGCGGACTGTTGTAATTCGTCAACAGATCTTCCGATCCACTTAAAGAGTGTTCGGCGTTTGGTGTCTTGCTATCATTGATACCTTTTATTGCCTTTACTATATCTATCATGTATAATGTTACCTCCCTTGACAAGTCCTTATGACTAATTACCACATGAACATCGTGCAAATCCTCATTTAGATTTCTGCATCGCGCTTCCTGTTGCATCCTCTGCAGACTAAAAAAGGGGCAATGCATCAATAGATGGGAGACATCTTGGAGAGTAACATCATCGCATGGGCAAGTGTTGATCTCAGATATCTTAAATCTGTGTAAATAGCTCATAAATCCGCCATGTTCTGTCAGGATTTGTGTAAGTTCGTGTCCTGTACGCTGCAGTTTCCTGAATTCAAAAGCATGGTAAATATATGGAAAAACATTATTGTTACCTTTGCTGTGGGCTCTGCTAAAAAACGATCGTGCCAGAGCTGTAAAGTTCTGCTTCTTATTTTTCTCTTAGCAAAACTGCTCAGGAACTGTTTTTTTGAGAGTTGCTTCCCGAGCCTTTTCATCAGCTCTTTTATTGCCAATTATTCCGCAGTGTCAGTGGCCACCGTGTTGAGCCGACTTGAGATGGAGCTAATATCAAAACGCGTATATTTTGTATACATCACAACAACAACAACAAACCATCACGCCGTTTCCCCGTAGGGGTAGGCAGCGAGGATAGAACGCCATAACACTCTATCTTGACATACAGACCTCACTTCCTCTACATTCATACATCTTCTCATGCACGCACGCCGATTATTCCTACTTTTGACATGTCCATCTTCAAGTATTTGATGGAGTTGATCGTGCCATGTCTTTCTCGGTCTTCCTTGTTTTCTGCATCCGTCAACATTTGCATCGTAGATCCTTTTAGCCATTCTTTCGCTGTCCATTCGCTCTACATGTCCAAACCAAACCTGTATACATCAGTGGTCATATTATATAGGGAAAGCCCAGACAAAGCGGATGGGTTAAGGGAAATATTAAATTAATTGTGAAAGACTTACATTCTATCAAAACTAATAGCTGTGTTTCCTCAACTAAAAATTATAGTATTTTTTTCCAAAGTCTATATTATTCTCTTTGCTCACCCGGGATATTAGAAACCCACCAAACAGAACTGATGACGTCACGCGCAGAGTAATTTCAAAATTACAAAAATTTGTTAAATCTTAGCGATGATAATCCGATTCATATTTTTTTTTTTTTTTGTTTAGTTTGATAATCTGATAAAAAAAATCTTATAATCCTCATTGGCATACCTCATTAATATGGCATTTAGTTAGCAAGCTTATATTTTCTCCACTAGGGTATTTTCACAAGTCAGAAATAACGTTAAAAATATAATGTGTAGGTATTTAGAACAGATTTTTACGACTCTTAAACGAAATAACTATCAATTTATAAATATCGACTCTTATGATATAACTAATAATTTTAAAGCGTCTCGCAGTTGGTATCACGTCATTTTGACGTCACGCGTTATGACTACCGACTGCGCTCCTATTAAACATTGCGTACAAGTTTGGCGCCAAAGGGTCATACGTGCCGGTTGTCCCACAGGACGCGAAACGTCTCGTTTTCGGGTAATTCAAAATATGCATGTTTTTAACCTTCGTAGAAAAATTATCCGACGTCGCACGAATAAAATATTAATACCATCGTAATTTTTGCTTTTTTAAAAATAAAAATAATCAAAAAAGTTGAAAAGACTCGATCATGTCCAATACCTCACCATTTGTTATGCGGTCTCTCCAAAATATTCCTTGCACTAAAACCGCAGCTATTGTGATTTTATTTATATATTGTAGTATTTATAATCTTCAACTTGTGTGGTGTAATAATGATCGATTGTTATAATTTTGTGTTCTGACATTCAATACAAAAACCTTTATCTTTTTTCAAGGTAATTTGTCTGATAATGAATGGTACTGACATTTTTTATCGAACATACTCAAACTACGAATTATTACATAAGATAACAATCCGTTACTAAATTAGGACACAGCATACCTTTGCTCTATTTTGTTCTATGACATAACAATTGGATGCATTAATTCACGCATTGTGTTTTGTTGATTCGATATTATCTTTAAATGTTTTTTTAATATGCTCAATTCAGAGATAACATCAAGGCTTTGTCTACTCATATAAAGTTTTTTTTTTAGAAAATCATTGTTCTTTTCAATAATCTTAATTTAGTTTTTTTCATTTTTTTTAATTTATTTTTCAAAAATATTTACAAATTGTCTTAAATTAAAATCCTGCTGAGTCGCATACATACAACTTGTCAGCAGGTTCTTATAAACTGCTTCGATTATTCATACTTAACTTACATTATACTTAACAACATTATTTGTCAGTGTGTAATAAGTTTATGTTCCTTTAATTATGTTTATTTTATTATAATATCAAAATTTTGAATTGGTCAACTATATTATGAAAATCCCTCTCCTCCACTCCTCCACTCGATTTCCTCATCCCTTAACCTTCTTACGAGCTCTTTTTTTTTTCTCATGTCTTATATAATAATATTATTTTTCTCTTTACTGTGTAACATGTTCTCTCATTAAATTTCTGAAAAACTTTAACTGGATGTATGTACTATTTTTTATATTTTGTATTAATTTATAACAACTGTTGTTTTTCCTTAATAAATAAAAAAAAAATTAAGATTAAAAATAATTTTACATTAAAAATATTACATATAACATACCTTTTACATTATCAAAAATTAAAAACTATCACTAATACAAAAAACGTTTTTCTATTAACCGTAATTTGAGCAAACGTCTCACTTCTGTATTTAACTTAGTATTTTTAATATTGTTTGGTAACATGTTAAATATTTTAGGTATACTGTATTGCCGTGTCCTTTTGCCATTTTTAATGCAATATCTAGTAACAGCTTGCCCTTCCATACTAGTAAACCTGGTGTTGTAATCATGAACCAACTTGTGATTATACTCGGAGTGCGATGCATGCTGACAAATTAATTTGTACCAAAGTAGAGCCCTAACAGATAATTTATTTACAAATTTATATATCAATGATATTGAAATATTGTGTCTCTGGCGGCATACATCTTTATGTAGTGGCAATTTGATTACAGAATTTTGCAAAGTTTGAATAATATAAATATTAGTTTCACTTTATAACCCCCAGGAAGTTATAGCGTATCGTACAATTGATTCAGAAAGAGATAAATAAATAATTCGTAAAGTATGAACAGGGACATAATATTTTAATATAAACATTCTATTACTTATTGCTTTTAATCGCTTACACAATTTTCTCATACGTACAGCCCATTTAAAATTACAATCTATAGTTAAACATAAATAAACATACTGCTCAATATTTTCACACATGCACGGTTGCATAATATCACTATTGATACATGCATAGTTATGTGATAAAATTGACGGTGTTGTGTGAGTTTTAGACGTGTTGTGTGAGAAAGACGTTTGATAATATGATTCAGTTTTATTAAAACTTTTTATAGGATTTAATTATAAAGCATTTTGAAATATGCATTATTTTCGATGACCGTTACAGAAAATAACTTATGGTTGATCGTTTCCGTCTCTCGTCCTTTCCCTCGTGACTTGGGATGGTGGCTGCACTTGATCATTATTTTTGTGGTCTGCCTCCAGGTATTCCTACTCTGGGCAGAGCGAAGAGCATCAGTCACTGAATACTCCAGCGTAGATTTGATTTAGTCGCTCCACCGGGTAGCTGAGCGACCTCTGGATCTTCTTTCCTCCACTCCGCCCATTACAACAAGCCTTTGGCAGGTTCTCTCCTGGAGAGGTGTCCAAAATATTATAGGATTCACCTGAAAAATATAGTTGACAGCCGATCCCCAATATTTCATACTTTTAATATGGACACATTTGTACACATCGCCTCTCCATGAAATCCGGATCATTCTTCTCCAACACCACATTTCGAACGCCTCAATTTTTTTTTTCTCTTACTGAAATTTTTTTAACGGGTCTTTTACATTTTAAACACACAACCACTATCATAATTCTTTTATCCCCACCTAGTGTTGCATAGGGCACCACATTGGTACACTTATCGCTTCGTAACTCAACTCAGGCAAGACAAACAGTCTTACGCTACCAGGGATAGTATTATGAATCTTTTCGCAGGGGTAGAGAGTGGTTAATTTGTTTTTTTTTTACGCAACTGTACTTAGCCACACTGATGATTAAACATCCAATAAATACGAACATGTGAAACCAAACATGATGGTTTTCATTTAGAACATTATTGCTATATCAATTAAGCACTACCCAAAATACTTAATTAGGTGGACATGACTTAACTGTATTACTTTTTTGTCGTTTTGTCGCACTCTTATACATCATTGAACGTTAATTCATCAGTTTGGCAATATATGAAGCAGAATATAGACGCATGCAAAAAATAAAAATCCCCAAATTAACCACTCTCTTAGAAGTAGAGAAGATTTAGAATACCACTCCAGTAACCATGAAATTAAGCGGCGTAAGAACACCTTATTTTATGTCAACCGTGCCAGGAGTTGAAAACGAAAAATCTTGCATGCTGGAAAAACGCTCTAAACACTAGACGACAAGGCGGATAATTTAAATTCCAATTTTCATTTGAAACACAACCGAGTACTTTAAAATGCACGCTATTTTGCATTATTTATAAACCTTCTGAATGTATTTTATTGCAGTACGCATGTACCAAAGGTAAGAAGTATCGAAACCCTATTGGGAACGCCTACGCCTGCGTTGGGATTCCTTTCCTTTCTCAGTACTTGGTACCCAATGTACGAGCTCCATAACACATATTACCATCACAATGGAGTTTATTGCCGACATCTTGCGCTAAATGCTGACACATGACAACCACGGGAGGCTTCTCACGCCATCACACTCTAAATAATGGCAGCAATATAGTTTTATTCGTGTTACGGACGACGCAATGAATATGAAATAATCTTGAAATGCACAGAAATGCAAGTATTTCATGATTTGTTCCATTTTTTTATGCTTACGTCTTTGAATTGTTCTTTATATACAAGCCATTTTGTCAATATTTCCATAATTACATTTTTTTATTTAAGTTCAAAGCGTTTGTTTTTTTCTTATATTTAATAGAATAAGTGGTTAGGGCGTTTGCCTAACATGCAAGAGGTCTCGGGTTCCATACCCGATACGGTTGACAAGAAATATTTATTTACAGCTCTTTTGAGGTTATATTCATGAAAATGACTTTTTGTGATATTGGAACTTTAAAACTTGAATAAAACTTTTTTTGATATTATATTTTTTTAAATTTTATTCGTTTTAAAAAATTATTTTCATGTGCCAATTTGTTTTTTTGCTCATACTGATCATCGTGGTTTCGGATGTAACAGGGTTTAATGAATACCCTGTATTACTAATAATAAAACTTACTCTTTTTTATTATTAATTATGTTAATAATTGCGACTTTGGCGTATTAATAATAAATAAACACTTGTGTCGGCCTCGTGGTGTAGTGTTCAGCGCATTTGCCTACCATGCAAGAGGTCTCAGGTTCGATTCCTTACTTGGTTGATATGAAATATTTATTTAAAGAGGTGTTTTTACACAATTATATTTTATAGTTCCTGGCACCCGAAACGTAAGACTGATCAACCTACCTTCGTGGAACAAAAATGATCAAGAAACGTTGCGATTTGTAAACCAATGCAGTACCCTATGCACCATTAGGTGCGAGATGGAAATGATTATGATAAAACATTCACCTTTGTAATAATACTTACACTTTTGAAACATTACTAATAGTAAAACCTTCGCCTTTTTTCCTTCTACTCAAGTAAAGTCGAGTTGAAAAAAAAACAATTGTTCTTCTTTGTCAGTTTAAACATCTATTTTACTAAACCCATAATGTATGAGTAAGTTGAAGTGGTTCGAAAACGACTTGCGTAGGGACGATTAAAAAACCCATATTGGGTACAGAGCGTTCGAATAATTACTAAGCCTATATTAATGTGCCTGTCGGTGAACCAAGTAAACATACAAATTTTGTTTGTGTTAGTAGGCACACTAGACTACATATTTTATTTGAAAACATTCCATCACGCACATATATAAGCAAAGGTTTATTAAATATTTGAATGGACTGTAACACGGATTCCTACATCTTCTGACTTATAAAAGAAGATACCGAAAAGATTCAATAACGTTATAGAAAAAATAAACAATAGGAGATGCGTCAATCAAGTTTTGTACCTGTGAATAATTTTTAGCTCTTCAGGTAAACAATTATGAGTTTTTGTTCGATGTTAAAATGCAGGTAGAAGCCCGTTTTTTGTGCAAGCTTCATCTTTTCCTGCAAGAAAGGTTTATTTTTAAAATAAGACATTTTGAGGCATCCGCCATATTTGTTAAATAGTTTATTATAATAACACTTTTGACAAACCTGATAAATTGTTAATGAATAAATAATCGGATTAAAACTAAACGGTATCATAAATTATACAAATATTATCCACATAATAATATGACGTTGCTACCTCTAATTGAGTATGATGCTCATGTTGCATAACATTTTTTTTTTAATAAGATCCCATGTCGGTACGTATATTGTGTTGGATTTTACTTGACTTATTTTCCTGCAGTAAGATTTTTTCGTTAAATTTTAAACAATTGTTTGGACAATATGTACAAGGCATTTGCAGGCCTTTTGATCCGTCAGTTACTGAACTGATCACTCAAATCAGCTAAACACATGCCGTATGCCCAGTAAGACCTAGTCTTTTATATCTACTCTCCATTTCTGTTTATTTTTTATTTTTTTGTAAAGATTAACGTAGTCAGAAATCGAATTCCTCACCTTCCAAACCTCATCATCATCACAATACTCTTTTTGCGCCCAAAGGTGCAAAGGGCACTGCATTTGTGCATCAACAGCATTGTATCTTGATCATTTTTGTCACTCACTTCTGGTGCCAATCCGGAGACTGAAATGCTAGTGTAAAAACACATTTTCAAATCAATGTTTTATGTTAGCCACGTCGGGAATCGAACCCGAGATAATGTCTGATCTGTAAGCAAACGAGCTGACCGTTAGACCACGAGACGGACCAATAAATAATAAAATAGATCGCTAAAAAGTACCTGAGAATAAAAAATATATATGGGCGCCCGATATTAACAATTCATAATTTTTAATTACTCTTACAAATTTTCTTCATTTTTAATATTATTTCCATTTGTAAATACTCTACAAACTACAAACTTTAAAATATCTTTTTTTCACTAAAATTTTAATTTTTAAACAACTTTCATGTATGTTTTTCTTTTTCCTTCTCTTTTTTATACTTTCATAATTAACCTTACATATAATTGCTTTATAATATGGAAACTTCACTGGTCCATTATAAGTATGTCTAATTGTGTAAAATATTAAACTTTGTAACTGTACTGTATGTTTCCTGAATAAAAAAAAATTAAAAAAATAAATATATAAAAAAAAATCACTTTCGAATGAAAAGTGCAATAATATTGAATGCGTTAGGTTGTCATGTTTTTTGTTAATGACTCAAAACTTTTCTGAAGTTTTACACGTAAAATTTGCATCCAGTGCGTTTTTTAATTAGATCATATTTCAAGGCATTCTCAGTATGCATGTGCAATCCAAGCATTTCATTTAATTTGTTTTGTCAGCACCACGCAATTCTTTCTTACATATTACGCTTTACATTTTTAAATAATTAATTAAAGAACCTATCTATCATTATCTAAATTCAGAGCACCTGCGTCGTATTACATTATATAACATTCCCACGTAAAATAATTAAATGACGCGTTAGAATATTAGACAGGTAGCTTACTTTAAATTTTGAAGGATTGGTTTATTCAATTTGTAGAGCGATCAAATAATATTTTTTCAAACTTTTGCACTAAGTACGCACATACGGGTTTGTCTCTACCCAGCCATTTCTTCCAACTAACCAAATTGTCGACAGTAAATGATTCATGTGTAACAGCTATAAATCAATTTAATTTTTGCAAAAAACAACAAATTGTAATATAGAGGGGATTTGTGGAAAACAAGTTTAGGAGAGTGGTTGTAGAAAGTAAAATACATATAAATATATGTCACAGGAAAGAGATTAAAGGAGAAAGGATATAAATATCGATGGCTGAGAAATGGTTGAGGTTCTAAAAAAGGTAACACTTCAGTTGTTTATTGAACACTCATAATAATGATGCAACTTTTATATTTCGTAGTAAATCGTTTCATGGTCTTGAAAACCGAACTGTATATTGTCTGTGAAAAATTCTCAAAATTTTCAATAACCCATAAATTCAAGCATTGTAAAATATTAAACAGATATATTGTCTCCAATTTCTAAAATATGGTGTAAATCGTCAGCACTTGTTCCCTCAAAACTCAAACCATCATATTATTCAAAGAAAAAATCAAGTGTTGCAGATTCAATTTTGTCCTTGCCCCTAAATTGTATAACTTCTACTTAAAAGACACAACGGAAAATTATAATTTACGCCTCTCTTCTCCTAATAATTTATTTATAAACTGGGTCAAAAATAGTATAAATGTCAATGTTTTCTTTTTTAGATCAACTTTTAATTTGTTTTCGTATTTTTCCTAACAAATTACAACAGGGATGGAGAACATTTTAGAGAAGGGAACGTGTAAGTCTAGGCATTTACGGGGCTTATGACCTGTCATTGGCTGGTTTAAGTGGCCACTTTACACACTGTGTAACATTCACCATTTTGACTATGTTTGAGCGTCCATATTTCTTCAATTCTTCCATTTGTTGATTTTAGTGAAGTTAAAGAGCTGAAACCTTTATTGTTGTGAAGAGATTCATCTGACTGAATTATTTCACATACTAGGCAACGCCTGAAAACAATTTTTCAATTTTTTAACTTCTTCTTGGACCAGCCAATGACAGGTCATAAGCCCTGTAAATGCCTAGACTTCTATATACCCTTATTTTAGGTATTCTCCATCCCTGTTGTAATTTGTTAATCTAAATGACTCCCAAGGGGGTGAAATCCAGTCTTTTGTCTACGAACATTTGGACAAACTCAAATATTGGAATAAATTAATGATTATATCTATTTTGAGTTACTTTTTCCTTCTGAAAACATCCTCAAATCCATCTCTCCGCGTTCTCGAATTAAATATCAAGCGCAATAGCTGCAACACGACCTGCCGGCATTTAATGGAATTTCTGCCCCAGGCGATGGCGATCCTTCCTCGTTCTCCAAACTCGGAAAGCATCCGATAAGTTCTATCGGCGGACTTATCTACAACAGCGCACATGCGCCCCATTCTAAGAACCAGCTTAGTGGATCGTAGGCTTTATGTCAGGTTCAAAAATAATTCCCAGAAAAAGAGCAATAAGGAAGAAATTTAGAAAAACTAGTCAAATTATTATTTTATTCTGTGTTAAAATCACCAAAATACTTTTTGATGCTGTTCGATTGGTTTTAATTATTTTCATTTAGTCTCGCTTCGGTTTTAGAAATCGGTCATTTAAAAACAAAATAATTATGAGCATAAAACACAGCAAAAAGAAGAAGAATTGATAAACAATTGAAAACCGTGTTATAAACAGGGAAAAATAGTAAAATAATTACCGACTTACTCAATCATTTTTTTTTAAATCATTGCTTTCCATCTCCCGATTACAATTTATTTCAGTCTAATAAGCATTATCGATATGCTCCATGATTAATCCTGTGTTGCTTTAAGAACGTTAATGTCATTCTAACATCAATGAAATATTTCCATTAAATGTAGATCTGCATTAATTCTTTGTTTGTGAAAACGGAGTTTGAAGTTTTATTACTAAAGCTTCAATGCAATAGCTTAATTTACATAGTTATATGCTCGGTCTGGATATACAGATGTTGAAGCAGTATTTTAATCAACTGCAGAAAATAGTTTCATAATAGAACTAGACTGATGGTGCTATTGTGACTTAAAAGCATCACCGCAGGTATATTTAACAACACAAAATAAACATTGTATTCATGGACTGGTTTTCCCAAGATCACGATTATCACCACCACCGTACCTTGACTCCTAGTAAGGTGCAAGCATGGAATTGTAATTGCAAAACCCTGGAATCGGTAATTTCTATGTTAAGAGGCGTTCGCCAAGACATCTGAAATGATCGCCCCGGGCTGCTGACCTATCCAGATGGTATTCTCGTGTAATGTCACCGTCCACTTCGTTAGTTCTACTTTCTGCGGACTTGTCTACCTGAGACGAATCGTTCCATCAGCCTGACGCGATCCATTCGCGATAACCGTTCATCTTGAGCACGAAACGCGATTTATAATTACAAGTTGCCGGAGTTATTTTGCTCCTTTATGTGTCAGACCGAATGGCTACCAAAACGCTTTCTGGCAATCTTATCTATTCGTTTATTCACGTTATCGAATTTTTCGTACCTGAATATAGTATTTTGGGAACTTTTGAGCCAATTCATTTCTTGATATCAAAAAGAAAATTTGCTCAGTCTACGACTTAAGTAAAAATATACTAAACAAATATCTGTTATCTTATTAGTACATTTTCTTATCGACTATCCATGTTCAATCACCTTTATGATTAATGTTGATTTAATTTATTTTTAACTGAATTTTATTTCCGCTTGTTCGCAATCAACTTGTTCGAATGTATTACAAGATCACTTTTTTACTATGAACCTAGATGCGTTTGTCGACACCTTAAGTTGTTGATTGTCGAGGAAACTGCTTCGAAACTTGATTTTCAACCGCATTAGACTCGCTAATTGCAAGATGGACACATAGGAAACTCGGCCGTGGAAGGCATTAGCGTCACTTTGTAATGGGAGATGTTTTCAATTAAGAACTAATAGCCACTATTCTAAGGTGCAATAAGTTGTAAGCCAGAGATCTCAAGATGAATGGGAACATATGTAGCTTTACTGGATGTGTGTTAACCTCCAACCTCACCTCAAGCATTTTCTGAATTCCATTAGGCTAAATAAATGCATCTTCGAACACTTAATGTTTGAAGTGGCTGGTCACGAATCCCCTTGGCTATTTTTACACCGAACATATAAATAAGTAAACAAAATATTTCCGTAAAAATAACGTCTCTTTGTACCGTCCTAAATCTGGCTTTTGACTTAGAACTTTTATCCTATTAGTGACCATTGAAAGTTTTACCTTAAGAATCAATTTAAGTCCAACTTTTTCGTAAGTTGGGAAATTAACAGAGTTATCTTCCACTTATGTGTTTATAAATTTGTATTAACCACTTTAATTTAGAGTTATACTTCGACCGGTTGCGAGGTTACTACCTCATCGTCAGGAAATAAACTAACTTATTATTATAAAGTTTATATTTGAAGCACTAACTTTGTGGTTATTCATTATAATAAAATAATTAAACAACTTGTTGAAAATAAAATATTAAAATTAGAGAACTTAGAAATCTTAGAAATTAAAAAAGCGATTCATAATAAGAAAACAATAATTAATAACCAAATAAACAATATTTCTTTTAGTCTTCTCCTGGCTTACTTCGAAAATAAAGATATCAAATTACCACCCGTGTAAGAAAAAACCACTTGATTTATTGGGTCCACGTGTCGTATTTAGTTAACATGATAGAAATAAAATAAAAAGGAATCAATTCATTAGTTACGTAAACCTTGACAAAGAAGCTTGTTTGCTTTGAAACCGGTCGGTGAAAAATAAAAATTAGTGGTTAAAAACAAAGTTGTTTAATTATTTTATTATTAACTTATTACTACTCGCGTTGCTATTTAAATTATAAAATATTGTATGAAAGACAGAAAAATGAAAGAAAGAGAGAGAAAGAAGATAAAATGAATCATAACGGGAATATTTTTAAAAAGGGACTCTAAGTTGAATTTAATTGAATTTGATTTTATTTAATTGAATTGAATTGTGTCGAAGTATAACTTTAAATTAAAGTGGTTTACACAAATTTATGAACATATAAGTGTAAAATGTCATACCACAAAGTGAAAAATGTTTTTGATAACAGTAAGAGTTATCTTCGACTGTAAATAAAGAAAAACAGAAATTTTTGTACGAAAATAAGTATAATTGCATGAACATTTGAAGTATATATTTTTTTGTTTGATTTGGTAATGTATCCAAAATAAAACAAGTTTATTGGATTATAATTCTACTTTATTTTTCATAAAATATACAAAGGGTATATTGTGACGCGTTTCGTCTTGTTAGGACATTTTCAAACAAACTTTTTTCAAACGAGTAATTTATATATAACAATATACGTTAACAATATACGTCTGAACGGCGACAATATGACATATGATGTTCAAAACGGACTTTTTCCGTAAATTCAAAACAGTAAAATTAAGAAATTAAGTTTGATGTGTTGTGTTCGACAAGCAGACAAACGATAACACATAGCAGACGACAAACTAAATAAATGGAGTCGATTGTCGATTGCCAAAACCGGCCACGAACTTCGGTATTGGCCAATTCTAGGATCAATATCTGACTTCATACAAGGCGCGGTTGTTACTAACCTGACTCACAATTCGTTTCGGTAATATTTTTATACACCTCCATTATTTAAACATTCGAGAAATCAATCTCACTTTTTCTAACCAAATAAAACACTGACCCAGATAGGTGATCAATTTTAATTTAATTAAAAATATTACAAAACGTTCCCTTAAATTGAAATATTTTAGTAAATTATAAAAATTCTAAAAATCCTTTTGAAATAATATTTTACAATTAAATTCAGTTTGTGTCCGGGCGGATGAAGAATACAGTTTTGTTCGTGAAAAAGAACCAGAATCCTGGATGAGTGTTTTTGACTCGATGGCTGCTCTCAGGTAAAAATCCTGAATTAAGAAATCGAATGTCGAAACGTCCGCCTCGCAGTGTTGGGGTTAATCCCTTCGCCCACTATGCTTGAGGTCCCGGTTCGATTCCCGGGAAAGTTAACATTTTATTTTTTTATATTTTTATTTATTTCTCCAAGCACAAAAGTTATTCTTTTTTTTGAGAGTTACAGTGATAACGTTTATTAGATGTATAAAGTAGATATGTATAGAATTTTAAAAAAACATGCACCTTTTATGAAATTTGTTAATAAGAAAATAAAAAAAATATTTATTCAGATCTTTCTCTTACAAACTATAATTTATAATAAAAATAATGTCACCTCACATGAAATATTCGTTTTTAAATGTGGTTATCCACTGAAATTTTTAAACGTAAGATTGATCGCCATACATTCCTGTAACAGATGAATAATTAACGCCGCGTTCAATTTGACATTACAGTGCCCTTTGCACCACCAGGTGCGGATAAGGGTTTGATGATGATAATTATGAAAAAAGTTGTTTTTTTTTTAATCAATCAATCAAAATATTACATGTTTTTCTATTAAAATGATTCTGCCTTATTACTTGACTAAGTACGAGTACATACGTACATATGGGATATAAAGTTGTTTTACTTACATTTGACTTGTTAATTCTTAGAAAGATTTACCAAAACAAACCACTCAAGAGATAAGCGTTTAAGTTATAAGATATTTTATTTGGTATAGGTAATATATAGGTAAGTAAATATTAAAATTCTGTGAAAAAAATATATCTTCTTACTGGCTTTTCAATATTCCATTGAAATAATCGGTGGACCGGAATATCATGCCGGTTTTTTTAAACCAAAATTGAGTTGACAATCCACCACTAACTTCTAAATTAAAACATAGTTTTTCGACAGTGTTTTCATTGGAATAATGAGGACATATTTTTATTTTAATAGTAGTGAAATAACTTATTTTCACTACACTTTGTAGAACGAATGTCACAAAAAAAAATGTGTGGACATATTGGCGTTTTATATTTATCAACCCAATTGTTGAATTACTAATTACTAACGGTCCGCTTCGTGATTTAATGGTTAGCGCTTTTGCCTGCCTTGCAAGAGGTCTCGGGTTCGATTCCCGACGTGCTTGACACGAAATATTTATTTAACTTGTTTTTACAACAGAATATTTCAAAGTCCCCGGAGTGGCACCTGAAGCGTAAGACTGATTATCTTGCCTTCACGTAACAAAAAAATGATCAAGATATATTTTGATTGATGTGCCAATGCAGTGCCTTATTCAATATTAGGTGCGAAAAGGAAATGACGATGAAAAAAGCCAGGATGGTTAATCTTGTCATTTCTTATGTAAATATTTGCAAAAAGAAATCACTGTTAATGTTGTTGATAAAACTATCAAACTAAGTCTTTTTTTGTATGTAACAGATTATCGGCGCTATAATTTTTCAAAGTTTTTCTTTGACAACGTTATGAATCTTAACATTCGTGCGCGGAAATTCGAACATTTGTAACAGGACTAGACTCAAAATGAAGAGTAGTATCAAGGTACCTTGATATTCAGTACTTTGATATAGGAAATGAGAGAAATACGCATACGTCGGCGTCGGTCGGAATGTATGCTGAAAATATTCTTTGAATTTGTCTATCACGTGCGCTCGAACATTTTTTGTGACCATTTTAGGAATATTTGCAGATTTTTTTTCATATTTATAATTTTTAATAATAAAATGATATTATTTTCAAATATACAGGGGATATGCCGCATCCACAGTATGTATGGGCGGAACGCGCCTGGTATATATAACTAACTCAAGTATCAAATGTCATATGCTCATCAAGTTATTTTTTTAATTTTTTTTTATTAATTTATTTAGTTCTATGTAACATAGTCTAATATATATTTACAACACAATATTTACATCTATACTTATTCTAACATTATTTATCACTATTTTACACTTAGTATCCTAATTTATAATATCAACTGTTTCATATGTACATTTTCATTAATTATATTCACTATTTACACTATATACTACCTAATATTTTTCACATATATACTTTTTACATTTAATTTTAAATATATTTACATTCATTTTATTTTTTATGCTTTCTGGAATTTCTTCAAATAGTTTTATTCCCTTGTACATAAGGCAGTTCTGGGACATTGCTTTTGATTTCTCTTCCAGTCTTATATTTTTAGATCCTCTTGTTGCATAGTTATGAAAGAACTCATTATTTTTTCGTTTATTTTGAAAATATCTCGGAACTATTCCTTTAATAATTTTGTTTATTTCATTGGCAACATTGAATTTGATTCTTTGATCAATTGTCATGATATCTAGAAGTTGAATCATTTTCTCAACATTTGTTCGTCTTCCACGTCTTAATATTATCCTCATCGCTTTGTTTTGTATTATTTGGAGTCTTTTTAGATCTCCTTCATTACTTAAATATAAAATACTGGAGCAATAATCAATGTGGGGAACGATAATACTTTTAAATATCAGCAGAGAGGTTTTAATGTCTAATTTATTCCGTATCCTTCCTAACAGGGATACCTTCTTTGCGATTTATGACATCAAACAAACAAACAAACCATCACGCTACGCTACCAAACCTAAGCTAAGCAAACCAGAAAGCCATATCACTCTGTCTTTGCATACCTACAGACCTCGCTTCCTCTACATTCATACATCTTCTCATGCACGCACGCCGATTATTTCTACTCTTGACATGTCCATCTTCAAGTATTTGATGGACTTAATCGAGCCATGTCTTTTTCGGTCTTCCTCGTTTTCTGCATCCATCAACATTCGCATCGTAGATCCTTTTAGCCGTTCTTTCGCTGTCCACTTGCTCTACATGTCCAAACCAACGCAGCACCCCTCAGTCCCAAGTCTCAGCCTTATATTTTACATAGTTCACGGATCTCAACATTTGTGCACCTATCACACATCGTTTTACCACACATTCGTCTGAGGGATCACATTTTGACAGCATTTGACCTATTTTCATCATTATTTTTCCAATTCCATACTTCGCTCGCATACATTAGAGTTGGCACTAGAACTCCATTGTGAACTGCTTGTTTTGCCTCCTGCGATAAACTGTGACATCAAGTGTCAAAAAAAAAACCTTTCTCATGTAAAAATTTTAAAAAATCACACTTGTCGATGTTCTACAATCATGACGATATATATTTATTTCAATTTTTAAAATAATAGAGACGTAAATATTTTCCCACACAAGTTATTTTAACCTTTCTGTTACATGTAAATATAAATTCAATATTTATTTTACCTTGTGTTATATGCAGTGCGATGAATAAATTACTATCTCGCATGTTTTATTTTTATGGAAATTTCATTCAAATATTGCGTTTTGCGTAGACATGCAAAATAATGGCGTTTTACAAAATATGTATTATTTTATACATTCCTCCCCAAAAGCATAATGTTTCTTTTCTGTTTTTAGAATTTACTTATAAATGTCAATGCTAAGAAATGTATTCTAGTTTTATGTACATTAAGCGTTTTTTTGAGCGGTTAGCTTGTATATACCTATCTTAAAATAGTAGTAAAAACATACCCTTTTTTTATTAAACAGTACAAATGAGATACGTATAAATATTTTGTGTTGATTAATTAAATTATTACGTAAAACGATATGGTTTTTTTGTGCAGAATCTTATATTACAGTAATTACTTACAATCAATTCTCCACTGACTTTTTTAAAGCCAATCAACAGGCTTATGGAAGCCCTAACAGATTGGCAATAATGAGTATATATAAATTTACATTTCATCTAAACAATCTTTAAATCTATTTAAATTTACAAAAGGTATAATTATATTACAATATTTGAGTTTGTCAAAATGTTCGTAGACAAAAGACTAGATTTCACCCCCTCGGGAGATGAAATCCTGTCTTTTGTCTACGAACATTTGGACAAACTCAAATATTGTAATGAGACCAACTGGTCCAAAAAAAAGTTTAAAAATTGAAAAATTGTTTTCAGGCATTGCCTAGTATGTGAAATATTTCAGTCAGATTAATCTCTTCACAACAATAAAGGTTTCAGCTCTTTAACTTCACTAAAATCAACAAATGGAAGAATTGAAGAAATATGGATGTTCAAACACAGGCAAAATAGTGAATGTTACACAGTGTGTAAGTGGCCACTCAAACCAGCCAATGACATGTCATAAGCACTGTAAATGTCTAGACTTCCATATTCCATTATTTAAGGTATTCTCCATCCCTGTAGTAATTTGTTAATAGTATAATTATATATTATTATTTATCGTTCTCTTTCCGCACCTAATGGAGCATAAGGCACTGCATTGGTACACCAATCGCAGCGTATCTCGATCATTTTTGCAACATGAAGGTGAGATGATCAGTCTTACGATTCAGGTACCAGTCCAGGGACTATGAAATATTCTGGTGTGAAAACACCCTTTTAAATAAATATTTCAAATCAACCATGTCGGGAATCGAACCCGAGACCTCTTGCATGGCAGGCTAACGGGCTGACCATTACACCACGAGACCGACAAATTATTCTTATTTGCTTATAATAAATACACTTTATTTCTTTATTAGCTATCTTTGACAAAGCAAATACTGCGATGTACTCAACGATTCGATAGAAAGAGATAACAAATAGTGACCGACCGGAGCTTTGGTTTTGGCCAGTTTCGGCCGTGGTTTCAGTTTCGGCCCCAAAACTTCAGCTCTGCGGAAACCTGTGGTTGGGATGTGTCGGATTACGTTTGGCTTTACTTGTGTGGAAAATTGAGATTGAGCGCACTATGAGATATTGGATTGTTGTCCATTCAAATAATGAACTATTTTTTGCCATTGTCCAACATAAAAAATACAAATTTTGTGCTTTGTTGAATATTGTAATTAGTTCTAAGATCTTTTATATTTATATTTTTGTAATTCCTTTACAGTTAAAGTTCCCATTGCGCACATTGAACAACTGTTACATATTAGTTAACAAGCCAACCATTTAATTAATGCTTTTTATTTATTTGTATTTAATTAACTTGTAAGGTTTATCAATAAAAACGCCTTATTTTGGGCGCCTTGGTTGCTAAGACTGTGGCGCTCTTAAAATCATTTGATTGGGATGTTTTAAACCACCCTCCGTATTTTCTGATTTGGCGCCTTAAAATTACTATCGTTTCGCCTCCCTGAAGGGGTGGTATTAAAGTTTCGACCTACGAGCAGATGCAGAAAGAGGCTCTGAAGTAGTGGAAGATGTTGGCTGGAGAAGAAGAAGAAAAGATAAAGAAGGTTGTGCCACGATTCACCACATGCATCGGACGGGATGGCGTTTATGTGTAAAAATGGTCAACAAATTTATATATATATATTTTTTTTTTTGTAAAAAGAAATATTTGCGTTTTTATGATTTACCCAAATATTTAATTTTGAGGGCCATTTTCAACGAGTTGTAAATAACTCACTATTAGAAAATGGAATCGAGTTGGGGTAGAGTGGGATTCGAACCACGGACCTTCGGTCCGTGAGTCCGAGACACTAGCCACAGGACCACAACCCGATTTCAAACATAATATTTATTTAAAAGATATAAAAATCTAGTAGACTTACTTCTTGTTTCGAAGGCATAATTTATCATTTGAAGGTTAGACCGTCGGATTATGTCGTCTTTCAGCGCGTTTATGATTAACCAACTGAGAAATTGGCAGGAATAGGGATAAACGACGAAGCTTAAAACGTGCTTTGTAAATTCCTTCAATTTTAACAGTTTCTTTTTTTATGATTTTTTTAAATCCAGCTCCGGATAGCACTCATCATCCTTATTAAAACAATTGAGTTTTAGAGATTTTTTTACAGGGGAAATGTTTTTTATTGATTATTAATCGTAATTCTGGATGATTTATACGACACCATTTAGTCAAAAATCACCCAAAGAGCATTTCAATGGGATTGTGTAAGTATTCTAAACGGGATAAACATACTTCGCATTCTGCGTTAGGTTTAAAATATTCAATCAACGCGCTCTCTTACACGCATGCTAGTATTTTAATCATGGAATAAATTACTCGAGTAGAAATACAGTTACACGCATTAGGGCGGTAGATAATCACTTAAGATCTCAAAAGGAAGGTACGTGAACAAACAATGCTTACTAAGCTAAAACACCTGTAGTGAGGAACATTGCTATCGACACTAGACTCAATCGTCTTCCAATACAAACAGGGATGGAATAAATCATTATTTTAGAATTTGATTACAATAATATCTTGTTTTTTTTTAATTGACTAAAAAAATTATTACCCATGATCTTATTTTAATTTGTTGTTATGGTAACGCTGCGGTGTTGCAAAGATTTTATTGACTGTAGATAGAAAAATCATAAAAATATTTTTTATAATAACAGAAGGATGACATAGGATAATATGTGTAAACAGTGTGTTTTCTATTTTTGTGTTTTGATAGTTTTTTTTTTTTTCGATTTTTTACAATAAACATGATAATAAAACAGAGTATTAAAAAAAAAAAGCATAATTACATATTAATGAAGTACATATTAATAGAAAAATAGTAAACAAAAATCCCACAAAGGCATGGCCTGTTCGTGGGTATACAAGAGAATGTTAAAGAATTTTTGCTCCTAAAGTAAATAATGGACAGTTATAATAATTTTGTAAAACATGAGAAAGAAAAAATAAAGCATGAACAACATTTTTTTATGCTTCATTGCGCTGTTACTAATAATTTTAGTTACCTACCCTTAATCTATGCATTTCTACATTTTTCTTTATTTCATACGTTGAAATACATAATTTTTTAAATAATATATATACATATATATATATATATATAAAATCGTTATTTTTATAGTCCTATTCCTTACAACAAACTTATTTATTAGCTGTTATTTAGTTGTACTTGTAGACATACTTGTGACTTGTGATTTTTACAACTATTTGAAGATAGCCTCTGTAAAAGTAATTATTAAATACTTTCTTATTGCAGTGCCACTACACGATGGAGGTTGGCTACCATTATGACAATTTTTGTTTCATTTATTTTTTTTCATAAAATTAAAAAATTATAGAATCTATGAATTTCATTGAAATTATCGGTCCCTTCAAATAATTATTGTCGCGGTGATTAAATCACGCCAACCCTGAATACAGAAGCACTTGCAATACACTCTGCAATACGGCGTAGGTACAGTCTATGCCGAGTAGAAGACTTGTATGGTTTCAAGTACCTAGTACTTGGTCTAAAGGCCGGTCAACCTTCGTTGAACTTGATATTGTGGTATGGGACCAACTACCCCGCATTTCGATCCCTGGGTGATATGACCGAATAACCGAGTCTTATGAATACCTCGGGTAAAACGTTTATTTTATCAGCGGCAATCAAGTTGTCTTTCGAAAGATTTCTTCCTGATCAAAAGGATTTTTGCACTTCCGCGACTTTTCTGAGTACTTATCTCTAAAGCGTTGCGGTTTACGGTAACAATTTACCTTGTACCGTGCAAAAATTTTAATCGGAATCTTTTCAATTAAAAAAATGCTTAAATTAAACTGTCCCCGTAAGAAAATTATTGATGCAAAAATTGCTTTCAATTGTCATAATTTACGAAGGTAACTCTGTCTTCAAAGGAATGAGGAAATTTTAGTACGTTCGAAGTTGATCCACCAATGCTTTAAATTATTATTGCTCAATTGTGTTGAATTCAAACAAACTTATTTTCTAAACCACGTTTACTAATATAGTCGATTCTTTATTTATACAGGGGTTCATTAAACCCTGTCACATCTGAAACCATGATAATCAGTATGAGCAAGAAGACATATTGGCACATTAAAATATTTTTTTAGAACGAATAAAATTTAAAAAATAAAATATCATAAAAAGCAAATGGTTGCTTACCCCTGCAGGGAAGAAACGAGGAGTGGGAGGGGGAATCTAATACTGCGCCGCACTCTCCTCACTTCTCCCCTGCAGAAGAAAGCAACCATTTGTTTTTTCAATATTTTATTTTTAAAAAAAATATTTGTTTTAAATTTTTTGTAAATATGCTAATGTATCTTCTTGCTCATACTGATCATCGTGGTTTCGGATGTGACAGGGTTTAAAGAACAACCTGTATATTATTGGTTCTCATGTGCATTTTTATAATAAGTCTGGATTTTTTATGTATTTATTTATTTGTTTATTGACAGTTTACTACATATTATTTGAGACGTAAGTCCCAACTCTATGGGACTGTATGTGATTCGATTATATTTTTCTATTCAAATATCAGTAAATTATTTTATTTCGGTTTATGAAACCAATAAATGGATAATTTCCTTCTAGTGGAATAGTTCAATGTTCGTTTTTTTTCGATTTTTCTCTTGTTTTCCTTACAAAACACATTTTTTTTATTCAACTAGTTCGTGTTCCTAAAGACAAAATTGAAATATTTGAGTAAAACATTTGTGCGAATGTTTATTTAAAAAATAAATCTACATGTAAACTCGCGATTAACTAATAGCCAGCCAGGTACATAAACTAGAGAAAATTTAAATCTGTGTCATATGTTTATTTTATTTAAGTGCTTTATTAACTCGTAGCTTTAGGCAATTTCCTTTTAATGATGTTCAACATAAATATAAGCTGTGAGTTACTTTCGTGTTATTTAAGCCATTTCTGCACCGCGTTTTGTTTGCTTTACAAAATGTCCGCCGGTCGATTGGTTAAAGTAAACAAGTATAACGAATTCTCATTCAGTCGATCTCACACGATGCACTCGGCACGTGTTCCCATTGGTCCATTCCTTGGTTTATTCACCCAATCACCCTTCACCTTTGACAATATGATTTTGACAGGTTCAATATGTGAACATTTTTCAGAGAATGATTAAGCAGATAATATTGTACTAGCGTACTACGGAAGACGGACTTAATATCTTTAATGTGTAGAAGTAATTGAATAAGCTTTGTCGTTTTAAGGTTAAAAGTTCATATGCGTTCTCATTATTTTATCGTTACGTTATTATTTTGATTGAAAATGTGCATTTAAGCACGGTACTACTTCGATTATTGAAATTCTAAATGATGTTTAGATTCAGTGTTATTTTTCTTAATCATCCAATTACTGCGTCCACAAATGTTTACAATTCGTTTAATTTTATTTTATATTCGCTTAATGGTGCTAAATCTATGACATTAGCATTTTATTTTATTTTACAAAGGTCATATGATAAAAAACTGTATGTATTATTAAATGAATATTCTCACTTCAGTTACTAATTAATTTATACTGAAGAAAATAAAGTTTTCTGTGATTGATATATTATTGAGATTGCATGGTAACAATTTAATATTATTTAAGATTTGTTTAAATGTGTAAGATACTAACTCTTCTTTTTAGTAACGAGAGAACCCTTTCAATGCCCATTCACCGCTTTAATTTTTTGCCTCCTCTTTCACGGTAGAAGCTGCTCGATTATTGAATAATCTACCCACTAATGTCTAAAACGCCCCTTCTTTATATAATACATTCAAATTACGTATGTTTTTCCTATTTTCTCCCTCTTTCCTTCCCTCTTTATCTTATCTTCTCTTCATAGTATAGTGTAGATATTTAATCATTTTTTTTTTTTTTTAATGTATCAATATTTTATTCTATAAAGAAATTATTAATCAACACATATATACAAATATATTTTATTTGTTTATTTTTCCATACACATATTATTTACATAGAAATATAATTACAAAAATACACTTAAGAAAAATACATCTTAAAATTAAGCTATAACATGAATTGAAAAAAATGTCCCACAAAGACTACAGCGTCTATATGTTCATATACCACCGATTTTCTCAAATTGAACGGTTTGGGTAGGTAGGAAAAAATTGCCTAAACGCAATTTGCCCGCCCTTATGCAAATGTACGTTAACTGTATCTGTATATGAAGTGATTAAAAAAAATATGATTCCGGTTTTCAAATAATGATTTGCCGCAGTAAGGTATAAAGGTAATTCAAATATCAACACACCATTTGCATAACGTTTACTTAACTTATAGAATATAATATTAGACCCACAAATAGTAATCTTTAACCATGACATCGCATCATCAATGTGCGTTGCTCTTTTCGAACACTGATTAAATATTTTCCTCTACGTGTTATTTGTCCTGTAGGTGTTATTTCAGACGCTTTGTCGAAACTGCGTTGAAATAGTCACATTTCCGGAACACAGTTGTCTGCTCATTGACCTTTCGTTGCCTTTTGTCTACCGCTCTCTGCCCGCATATGCTAAGAGCATCTATGGCACTAGTTATCTTTCGCCGAACAAATTCTCATCTCGCGCACTCAGAACTCTTAACTAATACGAATCCCCCTACTTTAACTTAATTGCCCGCACATCTTCTTTCCATAAACACGACGCTCAGCCTAATAATAGCCGTTGTCTAACTGTGTACATATTTACTGTATTCAATGGAAACTGCCAGGAGCTGTGTGCCGCGATATGGCGTGACCAAAAATTAAACAATTGACCACGTCACACGACGTCCGTCGGTGAAATGGTAATTTATTCAAAGATATTAGAAAATCCTGAATCACGACATTTCCTTTTGTTTCGCTCCTGTTAACTATGGATACGCTTCTGCAAGAAAACTGTGAAGTTACGTGGTTATATTGCCGCTAAAAATCGTTTAGTATGAGAATCGTGATAGCCGGCAGGTTTTGGCATAATATTACTACTGGATTTAAATACAAGTAAATATTGAATAACACCGTGGTTCTTTTGTTTACACGGCTTATCATATCACGAACGACATAGCCCTACTTGAATCCCTTGTGGCGCTCCAGTCGTGGTTCATTTCCTGTGAACTTTGGTTATTCCCATACCGCCACGATCCCTACATCACCCGTTCTCACTATCAGTGTCTCAACGCTTCGGAGCTGTACATTAATGAACTGCTTATACTAATCTTTATGTTTCTTCTCTATTTCGAGCTCTGTGTTACCATCTGCCACATAAATAGACACTGCGTCCACGATGGAAGCCATAACTATTACTTACACCCACAAGTCATTTATTTTGTAGTCGTTTAATTTGTTCACATTTTGTATTTTCTTCAAAATGCACCTTTAATTTGCTGTCGAAAACATCAACGAGAAATGAATGCTTCATTACTTTTTACATATCCGTAAGACATATTGGGACCAGAATAAGGGTGAGGGTTTATATCTATAAACATCTAAAGTTTAGTATACTCCAACAAACAGTTGGTGTATCTCGAGTATGTCACATCCCATCCAAGTAATCCTATGTCACGTATCACTGAATTTTACACGTATAGTTTATTTTTAAATCTTGACAGGAAAAATACACTAGAAACTCTGGTAAAAATAATGAAAGAACCATGCTCCTTTATACTGTTCAATGATCAAATAACCTATTTATTTTTGTAGGATATATTTTTTGGACGTTATTTTTATTCTCATAAATTCAATACAGTGACATTTAAAAAAAAATAGTGGAAATATTGAATCATCATTGCTATGATTTTTTTAAGTCTTGTAATTTTGAAATTACTCCGCCTGTGACGCCATTAGTTGTCTTCTGTGAATTGGCTTCCCGGAAACCCGAAATCTATCCAACGCCTTAGTTGATTAGCATGAACTTGAGACAGATCAATGTAGTAGTTCATTTATTTTATTTTTTCATACATTTTAGAGAAACTTCGACGAACAATAAAATGCTCCAATTTTGACCGCATGTAAAAAAACATTTTTTTATATCCAATTTCCCGTAGTACTGAATTTCGTCATTACATCCCATCCCTTAAACAGAAATCAAATCTCTTTAATGTTTAAAAACGAAGCGTTGAAGATAATAAATAAGCAATTCATAAAATATACAAAGCATGAATTTTGCCAAATACGTAAAGGTATATGTAAACTGAATTCTACGTGTCACCTATTTGTGCGTGTATCAAAGTGTGGTTAACATTTTTACAATCGATATTTTTTTCTAGGGATTTAAAAACAAATCAATCGTGAAATTATGATAATCAACTCTAAATATAAATGAAAACTGGCATCTCCGTGGTAAAGTAATCGTTGTGGACATTTATGTATAAAAGCAGTCAATATTTTTTTTGCCCGTTATCTTATGTTTCTAAATTAAGACTTCTGGTTTGTTGGTCTAAGCTCTGTTTTTTAGTCTATATTTGGCGCCTTGGCTTTACCAGTCATAACATCCATCTTTCTTTACCCCTTTCCGTATTGCTAGTGGATTGATAATGAAGTCTCAAGAAATTCTTCGGGTAGATTTAAAGTCAAAAACTTAAACTAACCAGACATCTATGGCTTAATTAATAGCTGGGACTACAAATTAAGGAAACTGAGGTCTGTGGTTGGGGCGGGTGCCCTTTTTTCTGCTCCGGTTTTTGTCCCATCTTTTTTCTACAACTTCCTCAGCAGCTGTTCCTGTGTATACCCTTGTTCCCAAACTTCTGTCCGCCTGTCAATCTTTTTTGGTTCGCTTAACAAACTGTTGACGCGCGAGTCGGGCTAAATTAGATAAGTCAATATATGAGGGCATTGGAAGCAAAGAAAGCAAACTCTCGTTTTGGTGTTTTTGAGAAAAATAACAAAATCTGCTACAGTAATGCCAAAGACAGTCTTTCTATTAGAAATATTTTTTTTACACGAATTCAAAAGACTTTCTTAATATTTGTATGGCAGGGCCATTTTGAAAATTCAAATCTCAAGCCTGTCATTGGTCGAATAAAATGGGTGATGGATATTGCTTTGTTTGCTTAACACTATTTTCAAACCACCAGAAGTATGATTTTAAACTACATTTGAAACTCAACTCATTATTTTTATAAAAATAAAGTTGATAAACTACAGAATGACATCATAACTAAAAAAAAAATTTTTATGGTTGCTATCTTTGCTTCCAATGTCCTCATATTGTTTATTGTTTTTAAACCACTAATTTTTATTTTCCACCGACCGGTTTCAAAGCAAACAAGCTTCTTCATCAAGGTTTACGTAACTAATGAATTTTTTCCTTTTTTATTTTTATCGTGTTCACTAAATACTACACGTGGACCCAATAAATCAAGTCGTTTTTTCCTTACACGGGTGGTAATTTGAAATCATTATTTTTGAAGTTAGACAGGAGAGGACTAAAAAAAAAAAAAATATTCGCTGTACGATAACATTTCGGAATTAAAATATCTTACTTCAACACTTCTTATTCTCATTTACTCGACTGTAAAATTACCATCTCCAGGTGGATAATTTTACCGTCGAGTGAGTTTGACAATCGTTGCTTTATGCATAGCAGGGATAACTGCACTCCTTTGTAGAGGATGTACAAAAAAAATCACGTGTTTCGTCTCAAGGTGAACAAATGTAAACAAACATTTTGGGATAAAACCCAGACCTTGGTATTCACAGAAATATACTAGTACCAATTTAAGAACTTCAGAAATCGTTTCGTAATGAGGTGTTAAAAGATTTACCTATTATTATTATAATAGATAACTTATACATCGCCATTTTCGTAATGTAATACCTCAAGGGCGCTTGACATAGTGATTCTATAGATAAATAAATTTAATTGAAGCTTTTAAATTTATAATTAAATTAAAACAATTTATTTTGTTGTCACATGCTACGGATTTATTCAAACGATTTAGAGAACAACTGGGTTTTAAGTTTTTTTCCGAAAAATGACTTCACTTTCACAGCTTCGCACCTCTGCTGGGAGAGCATTCTATGCCATAGGGCCTGCGACCGCAAATGCGCGTTTACTAAATTTAGTGCGCTGTTTGCGTAGAGGTATAATAACCTTTCCTCTCGCCGTAGACGTAGCTGATCTAAGCGTGAGACGCCTGTCAGCTAGTTTATTTGGAACGCATCGTTACCGTAAATGTTTTTGATATTATTAATAATATTATGGAAATCGTTTAATGCTTTGTTTAATTATTTCAACATTTCAAAACTAGAGCCGAGTACCGTTCAGAATATTAAACAAGCACAATTGACAAAATTGGGAAATGGGTGTTGTGATGGTTTGGACTTGTAGAACCAATGGACAGGGAATAAGTAGTTTTTAAAAATATTTACGATGCAGATTTTTTAAATTTTATTTTATTTAGAAAACATACAGTTATACATAATAGGTATTAAAAACAACATTTTTTTAACATAAAAAGACCAATTAAGTTTTCATAAATTATGCAAAAGATATAAACATTAAATGTGACAAAAAAAAATACAAAAAATAAAAATTTCAAATGAGAAAATTGTTAACATTTGCGTTTTCCATGGAGGTAATAAATTAAATTAAATAAAAATATTGAATGCACACTCCGAGCCATCCAGCAGATGTTGATGGGTGCAAAAGCCAAGAAGACCAAGAAAGCCATGGCATGACCGAATATAAAAAGATAGACTTCAAAAGCCGTATTCAAAATATTTTTTCTTATGTATAAATTTTTTTTCTAGCCAATCTGTAAAATATAAAAAAATAATAGTAAACTTAATAGTTTTGATTAATTTTACTAATTGACATATCAAGGAAACTAGTTTTTTTTGTATATATTTATTACATGTGTTGTGGGTGTATTATAAAGTGACGTAATTTCTCTCTTGAATGATTCATTCATTCGGCTTTTTCAACACATTTTAGCAATAATTGTTTCTGCAACACACACAGCTGATTCATAAGCAGGATTATATTCTGAAACTGCTTCGTATTCACACACTGCAAGAATTGCATCGTAAATCTGGCCTTTGTTGCAAAAACTTATGCTACGTTATTAACCTCTTGTGTCCAGCGCCTCATTTATAGAACTACGAAAGCTCCCTCAAAAAAAAAAAAATTAGGTTTCTTTTTTCCCCCATATGTTTTTTGTAATAAAATAATAAAAGCTTCTTAATGGCGTTGTTAAAAAACGTAGGAAAAATACTCTCTTTTTTATCATTTGTCTATAATGGCTTTGATATTTAGGTCGCTCACTCTAAATAAAATCAATATACCCGTACATATTGACTTATTTTATAAGTTTAATTGATATTTTACGTACGTGTTATGCCATGTAAGCGATTGAATTTATTTCTAATACATATCACGATGTGTAAAACCGATTTATTTAATAAATATATTTTTAATAAATATAAGTGTGTTGTTTTAGTATTTGTTTTACATGTAAATTTTTTTTTTTTAATGAAGAAAGGAATGCATTTGGGTAAATCACAAAGAGATAAGTATGTAAACTAGTTGAATCAATGCTATGTTATTCGATCTAATGACTCCAGCATTATGATGCTATTTCCTCTGATGACCACCATTCCAATGACGTTCTTATTGCCATCTTTAGATTCTTCGATAGTCTCATCTAGCACCAGGTTCATGAAAGGATCGAATCATCGCAAAATACCATTTACAGCTCTACCGCCATTCAGCTTCGAAGACAATTTTTTGTCCATGAATTTTTTCAACTCCCGGGGATGTGCTTTCGCCATTTTATTGGTTTTTAAGAAGCGGCGACAATGATATTTATATTCATAGAAAATATTATAGAAAATTTATATCTGTATGAAACAAAGGGAATAGAACCTGATTCTTTTTGTAGGATACATATCAGAAAACTCATTTCCCCGACACTTTGGCGAAGATATCAAAACAATTTTTTTTTTCGTATTAATTACGATTACATAAAATTATACTTGCTTTAAAGTACTTCAATAGTACCTATTTAGTGTGAGTAGGTTAAGCTCTCGTACTTTGTATCCAACCGCAAAAGCTCTTAGAAATAATAAATCGATTCTCATTCATTTCAACTAACGGTTCTTTCTCACCGAATATATTTTGATATTTCGTTTCATGTCGAAATCTTTAAATAAACAGACAAGACATCGCACCAAAGTGGTCAAAGCACTCAAACATTTGAAAAGATACATATAAAACTTCTAAAGACTGAAGTAAATGATTTTTTATTGATCTTTCCAGTGTTTTATGAGGCTTATTATTTTCTCGAAAACATTAATGGATCAAGGTGTTGACAGTTGACATCGTCTGAAAGTATAACCTAGCAATAATAAAATCGATACCCGCATTGAGTTTTTGTTTGGACCACTAATAATTCCGATAAGTTATGTTGTTTGGGATACTTTTTAATCAACGGATTTTCCGCTTTTCGTATAAAAATAATTTGATGTTTTAGAATGTTATTTTTCGTTGCGTAAGTCGTTTTTGTGTGTTACGGACCGACCGTTTTAATCTCAATAAAAATAAAAATTAGATTAATAAATCATTAAAATAAAACAATTATTCCCAACATTACCATGTTTTTTTTTTGTTTTTGGTTGTTGATAGCTATAACAGAACTTTATATAATACAAGAAAGTGCATATATAAAACTTAATTACAACTAAAATTATTATTGTGCATACTTAGCAATTTTTTATAAATATAACATTGGTAATAAATTAATATCTCGTCATTTACCCTCTCTTTTAAAAGCTTTCCCATTATTTAAAAAAAAATACTCATATAACTTTCAATTAATATTTTCATGTCTTAATTGGAAAGTTTTTTGAAGTCGAGATATTTTTTCATTTATTTTAATAAAGAAAGGACCCTCAAAATATAACAGGCACTTAATTCTTTAACACACAGCCTCTACGATCCTTAATAAGCATGGATACATTGCATAGAGAGCACTTAAGTGCTATATTTGGGGCTTTTTATGAACGTGATTCTTACATTTGTATCCTATCAATTAAAATTCCCAGCTCCATTAATTTATTTGTTGGTATACATGTTTTGTTTTGATGTCTTATTTAACTTTGCTGTGCCGCCTTCTTTAAAGTAGCGGTTACACGAGGGCGATACATTATTGTTCTTTCCCAGCATCCGACCCATTGTCTACGTGTGAACAGAAATTTGTGGGACATTATATTTTCCTTGACATTGTCACGGAGATAGACGGGCAGGCAATCTCCGCAGAACTATGACTACCCCCACCACTGCGCATGGCCACTTTATCCTCGTGTGAACGCGCACGGACATGACCGACCGTAGGACAATAGCGACTTGCTCGACAAGTGCGTTCGCTCTCGTGCATTTTTTTTGCCGAAAGTGGCAGCCAAAATAAAACCTTTCTGTTTTCTAGTTCGTCCTTTAGCAATTCCAATCCATATTTCGGTACAGAATAATCGGATGGGGTGGTGCCTTCAATTAAAATATTTTACTGGTCAAAATACAAAAAACAATTCGTATAAAAGTTATGTTAAAGAAACCTTCAACTTTTCCCACTATCCAGTTGTTTATCATTATTTATTATTATTTATTTATTTACATACATAAGTTTATTGTACATTATTTTTTTGCAAATTCGCTCGTAAAAAACGTCGTCGCGTATTCATTTTCGCAGTGCTCACGTGTGAACTACGCCCTAATTTTCGTATTGTCCCAGCGTCCTATCCTGCGCGTTCGTAGCTGTTCACGGAGCTGGGACAAGATAATATTGTTCTCTCTTTTGTATTGTTCTCGCGTAAACCTAGCGCTAATCTTCCTTTTCATTCATGATGTGTCTTTCTACGGGCAACCATAGTAAATTTGTTAATATAGAAGCAGAAAAATAAATAACTTACAAAACCACAGCATTAACTTTTCTAAAGCTTTTATTTATAAAAAAAAACAATTAGTCTTGATTTTTTTAAAAGTAAAAACATTAATTTACAAACCTACATGATATAGATATTGTCTATTTATTTTTTCACTTTTTTTTCGGTATTTTCAAAATAATTTGTTTTTAAAAAAATAAACATATAACGCGCTGACCATTACGCCCTGAGGCCGACTAAACGACTGCCTACCATGCAACAGGTCTCGAGTTCGACTTCCTACATGGTTGATATGAATTATATATTTAAACGAGTGTTTTTACACTAGAATATTTCACAGTACCTAGACTGGTACCTGAGGCGTAAGACTGACCATTTTATCATTATATAACAAAAATGATCTAGATACGCTGCAATTGGTCTACCAATGCAGTGCCCTATGCACCATTAGGTGCGGGAAGGGAACGATAGATGGTGAAATATAAAACAACCTCATTTTTGACCACTTGATTTTATTTTTTCTCGAACAAAGTTGTTTTATATTTATTTTATTATAATGAATAATTACAAAGTTAGTGCTTCAAATATAAATTTTATGTTTGAAAAAAAAAAATTTTTTTTTTTTAAATATGCACGCTTTCATATTTTTTAATGGCCTTCAGTTTTTCAAGAAACGTTACACTTTTTTGCTTTAAATAATTTATATACACCATCAATACTGGATTTCAATATAATAATTGTATCAATTTTAATAATCATTTTTACACCTTATTTTTGCTACGATTTTTTTTTGTATTTCGACGTACATTTATAACATTGAGAAAAAACTTCTAACGCAATTTGTGTTGAGTTCGATTTTTCAGCTGTTTTAAAGTTAAATGAGCGTGCTTATTTCAAAACTGTGGTTACTTTTCTTCTACTACGTCAAGTTTTCTTCTCTATAGCTTATTTTTAGTTTAATATCCACATATGTTTGCCATTTGGTAAAAGAGCCGTACTAAACACGATTTAACTTACTGCAACTATACTATATATTTATTTATTTATTTATATTGACTTTGTTTGAATAATATTATTATATTTGAACAGTCGACATATTTGATAATTGTGCCCTTTTTACGCACATTCTGTATGACTTATGGGACGAAGTTTAGACTCGTTTTTATATTCAGATGCCAAAAGTTAGTCAATAACAAATGTTAGATTCCAAGTCAATAAAATTTGTCTTTTTCAGTGTTATGCTGAATTTATGTTTGAAATAGTAGAAAACCTTGATTTCTCAGAAAGCGCCCTAAGTTTTCCCCCTTTGCTTCTAATAAGATCATATACAAGCGTCATGTTTAATAAATTTATATTATTGTGCCGATGGTAACAGTATGACGTCACTAAAAACGCGAGAATGAATTCAAATGCATTTTTTGTTAAATTACGAGTATTTTAAAATCAGTTTGGCATCCTGATCTTACTTAAAACATCATATTTTGCCATTTAATTCTTTATAGCACACATATCTTGTGTTGATTTATGTCTTGCAAACCTAATATAATTTGTATGTTTTTATTTAAGATAATAAACAGATTGCATTAGAAAAAGCCAATCTACTCGTGTACATTATTACGATACTCCTGTGATATGAGACTGATTATTAATACGAAATATTAGAAAATAATAACAATAGTTAACTTTTGATATGTTATTGCTTTTTGTTTCCGGCGTGCAGCAACATAATATATAATAAAACAAACAAACAAATGCACTTTGATAAATAAGATAATAACATAAATTTAATAAGTCGGTTTAGGTCACCAAACACATGTTTTTATTTAGTCACGAAATGACATAAACTTAAATAAGTCACTAAGATTATCAGTAAGTCGAAACGAAACAATCACAAAGCTAAATTGGTCGCTTTAATACTTAAAAAAATAAAGTATAGTAACCATTTGTATCGGAATAAAATCGACTCAACCGGCTTTTGGTAACTATATGTTTGTCTGCGTTGCGGCCTGCACACAGAAATATAAACACAACACTTATAGCGTCGCTTTCGTACTGACACGGAACCTAAATACTCTGAGTAGCAAAGAGACCGGTGTAACGGTTTTGTCATATTTTCACCCGAATGTTGCATTTTTTTAAATGCAGAATGATGGATAGTGTTCATTAAAATCGTTTTATGATCTTAACTCAATTTAAGTTTTTTTTTAGTTATGTCGTTTTCGTTCTAAATGTGCGATATGTATATGACGAAATTTTGATTCGAACGGCTGGAGTGCAAAGAATTACATTCAAGTCATGTTATTTCTTTTTATCGCATATAGCAGATTTTTACTTTTTAAATTCTTCCAACGCCGTGCTTTACTTTGTTTTGCTTTCTGAATAATGTTTTTGTATATTTGTATAATATTTCGCGTCATCTGGCTTTCTATGCGTACATATTGCATTGTTGCTTCACGAAGTTATTTATTTGCATAATGTTTTGGAGTTGTTATGAAAGATTTGCTAAATAGATCCACACGAGGACTGCTGAATGCGACTATTTGGGACGCGGATTAATGAAATCGACTACTTTCTACAGTGGAGCTCGAGACATGAGTCTATGCCAATGTAGTCTTTACTGTGTATTTTCTTACGTTTTATTTCGTTAAGTTGCAAGTATTAAAAAACACGGCCTAGCATTATTAGTATTTCTTACGGCATCCTTATTTTATAAACTTAGCAGTGCAATTGGTATAAGTACCAGATAATATTATAATAATTCAGGTATTGCTCCACTAAAACTTGGTAGGAATTTTGTGAGACAAAATAATCGTTCCTCAGATTTATCGCCTTATAGCCCCCATGCTAACCTCTGTAAACTTCAATCATATTACATACATTTCTATATTACGTACTTTCAATAAAAAGTCAACTTTTTCCTTGTTTTCTCCGTATAATACTAAATAAATCATTTATGTGCGGTTGTTTGGTTAACATCCAAGTTTTTTTGCAATACATTTAGATATATAATTGATACTACAGTTGTTTTATATATTATAATGTGCAACTGTGTGACCAATATTCAAAAGTAGATATATTTTTAATAATATGTACTACATTTTTAGTAATATTACAAGTTGTGTATAATGATTTATTTTATGTTATGTATAATTTTTATGTGACAATATTTACAATAACAATATAATGTGGAAGCCTCTTATTGGACTTTATGATATGAGTTTATAGTATACTTGCATCTTATACATTTATGAATGTCTGTTAGCTTTCCAATGAAATAAAATAAAATAAATGAATAAATAAATATTATAAAAATGTTTTATACTTAAATTTTATAACGCTGCCATGTGGCCTTTTCTCCAATTTTGGTCACATCTGGATGTAAACAAATGTTTACATGGAAGTTTATAATAGCGGATACGACACGCCCTATTATAGGAGCAGATTTTCTCCACAACTTCCACCTGTTAGTAGATGTTAGGAACAAACGGTTAGTAGACAATACAAACGGCAAGATAGTCAGAGCATTTGACATCTCCACAAACAACAACATAACATGTTCCATATCATTAACAGACAAAACCAACATTTACCACTCACTCATATTGAAGTATCCACAACTAGTAGATATCAATAAACCATACGCAGGGCTGGATAAACACAACACAATCCACCATATAGATACCCGTGGCAAACCCGTTATGTGTAAGACTCGTCGGCTGTCCCCAGAACTACTGAGGCAGGCGAAGCAAGAGTTCGATCACATGGTGGCTCAAGGTATTTGTAGACCCTCCAAGAGTGAGTGGGCCTCTCCATTGCATATGGTGAAGAAGAGCGATGGTACTTATCGCCCTTGTGGCGATTACCGTAGCTTAAACGCACAGACGGTACCTGATCGTTATTCCTTGCCACATATCCACGATATATGCAATGACTTATTTAACTGTAAAATTTTTTCCAAAATTGACTTACAACGAGCATATCACCAAATTCCAATTAATGAAACTGACATTAAAAAGACAGCTATAACCACACCATTCGGAAAAAAAAAAAAATTCAGAAAAATGTATGTAATAATGATTACAGTATAAGTTAAAATATTGAAATAAAAGTATTCAATAATGAGTGTAGTTGTATTAAAAAGTTAAGTTTAAATTATTAGATTTAAATTTAAATTTAAATTTAAATTTCAAACAAAAATATTTATTTTTTAAATGTCAGAGTCACTATTTGTTATGTATGTACTGTGCAAGTTATAGAAAAGAAAATTAAAAACAGAAAATTTAAATAATTATTTTACCATACGGCGGAACACATTTTCACCACTTTAGTTGTGTTGTTACCACCTTTATGTAGGCACCTAGTTGGTGGCCTAATTTTGTGATGTACAAAGTTATGTGGGTGCACAGAATGAGAGCAAGTAAAACAGGGTACTTATATGGTGGATTGTGTTGTGTTTATCCAGCCCTGCGTATGGTTTATTGATATCTACTAGTTGTGGATACTTCAATATGAGTGAGTGGTAAATGTTGGTTTTGTCTGTTAATGATATGGAACATGTTATGTTGTTGTTTGTGGAGATGTCAAATGCTCTGACTATCTTGCCGTTTGTATTGTCTACTAACCGTTTGTTCCTAACATCTACTAACAGGTGGAAGTTGTGGAGAAAATCTGCTCCTATAATAGGGCGTGTCGTATCCGCTATTATAAACTTCCATGTAAACATTTGTTTACATCCCAGATTCAGTGTTACCGTGGTAACTCCGAAATTCTGGATCGTAGTCCCGTTCGCTGCATAGAGAATTAGCTTAGACTTTTCTCCATGGCGTTTGTGTAAAGATCTAGGAATTAATGATATTTCCGATCCGGAGTCAACGAGGTATGACACACCGGTATCACGATCTTTAACAAAGAGACGTGTTGTGTTGGTTGAATCAGCCGCCTCCGCTATGATTCGACCATCTAGTTTTTTGAAGCTAGATGCGGTTTAAATTCACATGGTGTGACGCATTTCTTAGCTTGATCGCCAAATTTTGTGTGGAAGTAACAAAGAATAGTTTTCTTGTTATTTCCGTTGGCCCTATAGCTTGTTTTGTTGAAATTGTTGTTGTATTTGTTGTTATTGAAATTGTTACTGCTGTTACTTGTTGTGTGTTTGAATCTATTGTTATTGTTGTTGTGACTATGCTGTTTGTTGATTGTGTGAAATAAACTCTCTACCTTATGGGTTAGAGCTTGTACGGACTGTTCTAAACTACAAATGTTATTTTTATTGTTGGTACCTACTACCGCTACATTATCCTGTGTGTACACCTGTATTAGGCGATCTGCTATCGTCGCTTGCCTATCCCAGTCATCTTCGCTTATGGCTAAATGCGCTTGGATCGTCTTGGGCAGTTGTTGTATCCACAAGTATTGCAACGTCGTTTCGTCTATTTGTAAACCTATTGCTAGCGTCCGCATCTCTCTAAGTAGGCTGGATGGGTTTCGATCCCCAAGCTGTAAGGAAGAAAACAGTTTTTCTCTCCTTCTGTCCTGTGGACAGCCCATGCGTTGGATTATAGCTTCCTTCAGCCTCGTATATTTTGCTCGGTTCGGTTCCATGAGTAAAATATCTGAAACTTGTTCTATGTGCGCTTGTTCAAGTTTTGACACTAAGTGACTATAACGTGCGTCTTCTGAAACTATGTTTGCCAACTCGAATTGTGCTTCTATCTGTTTAAACCAAAGTTCGATGTTGTTCACCCATAGCTGTGGTAGTTTAACGCTAATCCTATCCGTGTGGAACATGTTGTTTGCTGTGTTGATATTTGTCAAGTCAGTGTTGTCCTTGTTAGCCATTGTTTACAGTTTAAAAATATTCGTTTTTAAAAAAAAAAATTCAGAAAAATGTATGTAATAATGATTACAGTATAAGTTAAAATATTGAAATAAAAGTATTCAATAATGAGTGTAGTTGTATTAAAAAGTTAAGTTTAAATTATTAGATTTAAATTTAAATTTAAATTTAAATTTCAAACAAAAATATTTATTTTTTAAATGTCAGAGTCACTATTTGTTATGTATGTACTGTGCAAGTTATAGAAAAGAAAATTAAAAACAGAAAATTTAAATAATTATTTTACCATACGGCGGAACACATTTTCCAACTATTAGGTATTTGTATTCTCCAAGCCTGTTTGGCCCGTTCGTACGCTCTACGTCGGCGTTCGGCAATGTTCGGCTCGTGCCGTCGTTGTCGACCCGCCACACAGCCCCCTTCCAAGTTTTGAAATCTGTTTTTCAAAACTGACGCTGTATCCCCCTCCTGCCGCTACGCGTTGTGTATGCCGGTTGTTCTGTTGGTGTTTCCGTTTCTGCTGGACTGGCTCGTTCTTCCGCTGTCTGGAACGCCGGCTTGCACCTGTCCAGCGAAACCTTTTTATGTTCGCCATCCACGTCCAGTGTTACCGTCTTTTCCGCCCTGGTGATGACCTTGTAGGGCCCCTTGTAGTTCGGCATCAGGGGTTTGTACACTCTGTCGTCCCTCAGAAACAAGTGTGTGGCTCTCTTTAGTTCCGGGTGGATGAAAACGTTACCTTTATTGTGGTGCTCGACTGGCCTTGGTTTGACGTTTTGCATGAACTTTACCAGTTGCCTAGTGTAGGAGTCCGGGTCAATGTAGTCGTTCGTCTGCTCCAGGATGTCTGCTGGTAACTTTAGTTTGCACCCATACAGCATCTCTGCTACTGAGTGCTCTGCATTCGTGCGCAGTGTGGCCCTCAGTCCGAGTAGTATGGTGCTGATCGATTTTGTCCACGGAACAGGGTGGTGAGCTTTAATGGCCGTCTTCAGCGTTCTATGAAATCGCTCGATCATGCCATTACTTTGTGGATGGTAAGGCGTCGTGTTGGAGTGTGCTATGCCTGATCTGGAACAAAACAAGTTAAAGTCCGTAGACATGAATTGCCTACCCTGATCAGTTATAATTTTCTCCGGTACGCCGTATCTCGCAATCCAGTTGTCCCAGATGGCTCTGATGATTGTGTGGGTCTGGATATCTGCGATAGGGATTACTTCCGCCCATCGAGTGTATCGGTCGATACATGTGAGGCAGTACCTCAGTCCCTCTGATGGTGGAAAAGGTCCGATGAGGTCGACATGGACCACGCAGAATTTCTGTCTCGGCATGTCGATCTTGATGATCGGTGTCCTCGTGTGTTTGTTGACTTTGCTCTTCTGACAGGGTATGCAGGCCTTCGTCCAAGCTGCGCAGTCTGCTTTCATATTTTTCCAGACGCCTCTTTGACTGATGGTCTTGGTCGTGGCGTCGGCTCCTGCATGGTTGAGGTTATGCACTTGGTTGAAGAAAGATCTCTGTAGCGTTTTTGGGATGTACGGTCGCATGTTGCCTTTGTTGAGATCGAAGACGATTTCTTGTCCCTGCATGTTGGTTTTGATCAGGTTCAGAGCAGTGTTCTTGTCGTCCAAGAGTGCGAGTAGTTCGTTGTCCTGCCTTTGTTCTTTATGGATCTTTTCGAACGATATGTTTGCCTCTTGTTCGATCATGTCGATTCTTGATAAGGTATCGGCGACGACGTTGTCTTCTCCTTTTATGTATTTGATGTCCGTGCTGAACTGTGAGATGTAGTCTAGATATCTGAGTTGTCTGGGGCTTTCTTTGTCGTGACTTTTCCTTCTAAACACGAATTGTAGTGGTTTATGGTCCGTGTATATACAGAATTCTCTGCCCTCCAGATAATGTTGAAAGTACCTTACAGTCTCAAAAATGGCTAGTAGTTCCCTGTCGTACGTACTATATGAACACTGAGCCTTGTTCAACTTTTTTGAGAAGAAACTTATCGGTTTGTAGTTGATGCCGTCTGTGGTTTGTTGTAGCACGCCTCCGATTGCGTAATCTGAGGCGTCTGTCCACACTGACATCTTGCTGCTTTCCTCTGGGTAGCTAAGCTTAGTGGCGTTGATCAGCGAGTTCTTGACCTCTTCGAAATCGTGTGTAGTGACTTCGTTCCACTCTACTTTTCTGTTGTCATTCTTTTTTGCTCCCTTGAGGTAATCGTGTAGTCGTATCAATTTGTGTGCTGCTCGTGGTATGAATCTTCGGTAGAAGTTTCCCATGGCCAAGAATCTTCTCAACTGCTTAATGGTTTCTGGCTTGTTGAGGTTCGTGATGGCTTCCACTTTTGTTGGCGAGGGTCCGATGCCTTCAGCCGAAATTTCATAACCAAGAAATAACAGTGTTTTCTTGGCAAACTCGCATTTAGATGGGTTTACCACCATTCCATGATCTTGAAGTCGCTGGAACAAAGCTTTTAAGTGTTCCACATGTGTTTCTTCGTCTGGTGAAGCGATCAATATATCGTCGATATATGCGTGTACTCCTTCTAGACCTCTTGTGACTTCGTTGATGTGCCGTTGGAATGTTTGTGCAGCGCATGATAGTCCGAATGGCATTCTTACAAATTCAAATAACCCGAATGGTGTGGTTATAGCTGTCTTTTTAATGTCAGTTTCATTAATTGGAATTTGGTGATATGCTCGTTGTAAGTCAATTTTGGAAAAAATTTTACAGTTAAATAAGTCATTGCATATATCGTGGATATGTGGCAAGGAATAACGATCAGGTACCGTCTGTGCGTTTAAGCTACGGTAATCGCCACAAGGGCGATAAGTACCATCGCTCTTCTTCACCATATGCAATGGAGAGGCCCACTCACTCTTGGAGGGTCTACAAATACCTTGAGCCACCATGTGATCGAACTCTTGCTTCGCCTGCCTCAGTAGTTCTGGGGACAGCCGACGAGTCTTACACATAACGGGTTTGCCACGGGTATCTATATGGTGGATTGTGTTGTGTTTATCCAGCCCTGCGTATGGTTTATTGATATCTACTAGTTGTGGATACTTCAATATGAGTGAGTGGTAAATGTTGGTTTTGTCTGTTAATGATATGGAACATGTTATGTTGTTGTTTGTGGAGATGTCAAATGCTCTGACTATCTTGCCGTTTGTATTGTCTACTAACCGTTTGTTCCTAACATCTACTAACAGGTGGAAGTTGTGGAGAAAATCTGCTCCTATAATAGGGCGTGTCGTATCCGCTATTATAAACTTCCATGTAAACATTTGTTTACATCCCAGATTCAGTGTTACCGTGGTAACTCCGAAATTCTGGATCGTAGTCCCGTTCGCTGCATAGAGAATTAGCTTAGACTTTTCTCCATGGCGTTTGTGTAAAGATCTAGGAATTAATGATATTTCCGATCCGGAGTCAACGAGGTATGACACACCGGTATCACGATCTTTAACAAAGAGACGTGTTGTGTTGGTTGAATCAGCCGCCTCCGCTATGATTCGACCATCTAGTTTTTTGAAGCTAGATGCGGTTTAAATTCACATGGTGTGACGCATTTCTTAGCTTGATCGCCAAATTTTGTGTGGAAGTAACAAAGAATAGTTTTCTTGTTATTTCCGTTGGCCCTATAGCTTGTTTTGTTGAAATTGTTGTTGTATTTGTTGTTATTGAAATTGTTACTGCTGTTACTTGTTGTGTGTTTGAATCTATTGTTATTGTTGTTGTGACTATGCTGTTTGTTGATTGTGTGAAATAAACTCTCTACCTTATGGGTTAGAGCTTGTACGGACTGTTCTAAACTACAAATGTTATTTTTATTGTTGGTACCTACTACCGCTACATTATCCTGTGTGTACACCTGTATTAGGCGATCTGCTATCGTCGCTTGTCTATCCCAGTCATCTTCGCTTATGGCTAAATGCGCTTGGATCGTCTTGGGCAGTTGTTGTATCCACAAGTATTGCAACGTCGTTTCGTCTATTTGTAAACCTATTGCTAGCGTCCGCATCTCTCTAAGTAGGCTGGATGGGTTTCGATCCCCAAGCTGTAAGGAAGAAAACAGTTTTTCTCTCCTTCTGTCCTGTGGACAGCCCATGCGTTGGATTATAGCTTCCTTCAGCCTCGTATATTTTGCTCGGTTCGGTTCCATGAGTAAAATATCTGAAACTTGTTCTATGTGCGCTTGTTCAAGTTTTGACACTAAGTGACTATAACGTGCGTCTTCTGAAACTATGTTTGCCAACTCGAATTGTGCTTCTATCTGTTTAAACCAAAGTTCGATGTTGTTCACCCATAGCTGTGGTAGTTTAACGCTAATCCTATCCGTGTGGAACATGTTGTTTGCTGTGTTGATATTTGTCAAGTCAGTGTTGTCCTTGTTAGCCATTGTTTACAGTTTAAAAATATTCGTTTTTAAAAAAAAAATTCAGAAAAATGTATGTAATAATGATTACAGTATAAGTTAAAATATTGAAATAAAAGTATTCAATAATGAGTGTAGTTGTATTAAAAAGTTAAGTTTAAATTATTAGATTTAAATTTAAATTTAAATTTAAATTTCAAACAAAAATATTTATTTTTTAAATGTCAGAGTCACTATTTGTTATGTATGTACTGTGCAAGTTATAGAAAAGAAAATTAAAAACAGAAAATTTAAATAATTATTTTACCATACGGCGGAACACATTTTCCAACTATTAGGTATTTGTATTCTCCAAGCCTGAGTGGTCCCCTCAATATTAATATTCCTTTTGATTGTCCGTTGTACAATATATCAAGTTTAAAAATGTTTATGGTAAAACTTCAAATCTGTAACACATAATAACATGCATAGCCTAGGTTAAAAATATAAACATATATAGTACAGTCACACGATATAATGTATATAGAAAAAAAGTATGGATACTAATGTCCACGTACTAAGTTAAACATTCGTCGGCTTAGCCGCCCGAATATCTGTTTGTTTGATAGTTTCAAGTTGTTTACAAAAATAAAATTTTACAAATTGCAAGTATTGTGAACGACTGCGCCAGCTGAAAAATATTTCCGATAGATTTCGCTGGTAAAAAAAAAAACTTACTCCCGCAGTGCGTTCACAAGGAGAAAACTTTCGGATGCCTACGTCACGCTTGTCTCGCCATATAATATTTGTCAAAAATAATTATGTTCCGGTACCCTGTAAGTACCTCTACTCAATCTGGCACCCTATGTAAATGTTCGTGTGAATTGTTTGTGTGTTCGACTCAAGAAAAATAAAAAAAAATAAAATTTATATGTGTTGTAGGAATGTATTACTCGGCGTGCGATTTTTGGTGAGCGAGTCGCTCGAACGTATTATATTATGTTTGTTTATAATAATTTTAGTTAAATTATGAATCACCTGTTTGAATTAATCCCGGCCGAGTAATATTGTTAAGAAATTAATCACAGTTTAATCAATTCACTAGTTACATTAATTACATTTACATTAGTTACATTTACATTGAAGATTGTTACCGACAGAAAAATTCACTCGATTCGCTCGGTCTTTGAAAAATCTAATTCTATTATATATTATAATTATTATAATATAATTCTATTATACTAAATTAATTAACCTTACAATAAGTTAACCTTGAAATAGATTAACCTTGATTAATTACAAATAAATTAAAAGTGCAATCAAATTAAAAATGAAATTTTAAATTTTTCATGTACCGACCGAAAAAAAGTAATTGTTGTACAATTTTGTCAAGCGAAGATATTTCTGTCTGAAATTTTGCGCAATTTTTATGGAATTTGAATGGGGTCACCGTGATTGATTGTTTAATGTTGTGTTTTCGTGTTCAAACGTCGGGGTATACCACTTTTATGTCGGCACCTAGTTGGTGGCCTAATTTTGTGATGTACAAAGTTATGTGGGTGCACAGAATGAGAGCAAGTAAAACAGGGTACTTACGTTTTACACAAAGATTTATTCACGAAACTAAACTACTGAAGCTAACACATTGAAAGAAGGATTCTAATAACTATATTAGGCAAAATAAAATGAAGTTGGTAAATCTAAATTGGCGGTAATTTTGTGCCTCGAAGACGCGTGCGGTGAGGTCGGAATCCGGTAGTATTCTCTTAGCCGGTTTGGCCTGTTCGTACGCTCTACGTCGGCGTTCGGCAATGTTCGGCTCGTGCCGTCGTTGTCGACCCGCCACACTACCATGACAAATACATAGATTCATGCATATGAGATCGTCGCCATTTAGGCAACTCACTAACCCAAAAATGATCATTTTAAGAAATCGCAATTTGAAAGTTTGGAGACCAAGGAAAAATCCGATTTTAGTGTCCTGGAATTTTTATGTACACAACATAATTTATAAATGTATTTTTAATCTATTTCGTTGGTAAATATCTCAATTCTTATCTTAGCAACGTTGAAAGCAGCGTTGTTACACGGGATAGTAATATATTAAAATTATTTTGTTTCTTCTTGCAAAATTCATCCTTTAATATCTCAATTCTAATACCGTTTACAATTTAATTAGAGTTATATAAAACATCTCTAAAAACGCAATTCAACGCAGCAGTGAGTCACCGTTGTTACCACGAACATTTCATCAACACGTGGAATTGTTTAATAAACAATTAACACACACACCTAACTCCATGTTTGTTATAAGATTTTTCCAAACCCACATTTCGTATTTTTCATTACCTTCTTAATGGTTACTCTCCTGATCATTCAATTCATTTTGTTTCGCCTGGTATTCGTCTTTTTAATGAATTTATTGACATAGTTATTGTGTTTTAGTTGGTTTAAATAAGCACAGAATTAACCTGAAATAGTTTTCATACCTTCAGTAACTCGAAAAAACAAAATCCAGAACCTAAAATAAATTATTCGCTGAACTACCAGATCATTTAGTAAAAGACATGATCTATGTTGGTCCCGATAAGCCGCTTTTCAACTAATTTGTCATCGGGTGCTCAAGCCTTATTAAATACTCACACACAGATTTACAAAAATAATGAGTTTTCAGCGACGTTTTAAAAGAAAAAAATATAGTTAAATGACTCCAAACAAAACTGATCTTCCTGAATTTTGTTATAATCGTCCTGTTTTTTTATGAATTTATAAAATAACAGCTAATAATTTAATAAAGACGCGATAAAAAAAAGATTTATTAAAACCGCATTTTCTAAAAGCTTAGCTTTCTATGAATGAATAATTATGAATTTGCGCAGTATCTTTTCAAAGCAATACAATAAATTATTTGGAACAATAATCAAAAACAGTAACAACCTGATTTTATGAACCCCATTAAACGCAATGTTTATTCCTCTTTTGATTTAACGAATCATCGTAATTCATTTTCGCTTCTTTATTGACAATCATCTGATATTTTTGGACCGGAAGTTTTTCGATTGGTAGTTTGAATTCGGTTTCTATTAATAATTTGATTCAAGTATTTTCTCACACGAATGTTGAGAAAAATCTTCGCAAAGAAGTTTACCGCTCATCTCTGCGAGAGATGACATTAAAATTTAATCAAAGCCATTTTGCGGTAAGGAAAGGAGAGTTTACGAAAGGTAATATGCGATATTTTCTCCATAATTAGAACTATGATGATACTCATAAACGTGAGCAAACATATTACTAGAACATAAATAGTAATGAATACCATTATCAGACACGTAAACGCGTTATCAAAGCTGTTCTATGCTTAATATTTGCATCTTATCAACACGTTTTACGCCCTTTCAATACTATTTTTAACATGTTCTTAGGCAAAATTACAATACATAATACATTTTAAATTCGCTCTTTTAAAAACAAAACTTATTTTTAAAAAGCTATTAATCATTTGAGATACAGCAATGGAAACAAATCTTTTTTGGTAATTTTTAATTCATCCTAGATATTGTAAGATTTTTAAAATGTTTTTTATTTATTTAAACTGCGTTTTTTTATTTTAACAAAATCCCGTCAAATGTATCAATATTTTTTTAATATTCTGATTCAAATTTAAACTTAGGTGCATAAAAAAAATATAATCAAGTAGTTTTTCGAATGTTTAGTGGCTTTGACATATTATTGGATGATTTTTGTTCACGAAATTTAATTAATACGAATTTCATTCTACGGAATATTTTTAAAGGAATGTTAAAACCTCGTGTTATAATCAAAATACTTTTTATCGTCATAAAATCAGTGATATTTACTTTGTTAAGTTTTTTCCCTCAAAAAATGTTCTACGGGATAATCCATACTGCTTTTTTAATGTGTTTAAATATCAAAAATACTAAAAAGCAGACCTAGCTAAATACGGCACTTATTTATGATTTTTATACACAGACTGTTGTTTCGACAAATAATAAATTATGATTTTTGGAACAACTGTAAGTTGGAACAACTGAACGGAATATTCTTAATATTGATATGCAAATTTCCCGTACTAAATTATTTTTATCAGATTATATTTGATTTATGGATTACCTTTTTGAGTTTTAATTATAGGTAAGCAATCGAATTCATATTTTGAATACATATGCAATTAATTACCACCTAAAAACTTCAACAGGTCTATGTGAGTGGGATTAAGTTAAGTTTTATAACGTCATAATACAATGACTTTAATGTGTAGAATCATTTAAACAAAACATTTATGTTTTAACTCTTGTTGAATAGAATATAATCAAATCCTTTCTAGATTTTAGTTGTGAATACACGTTTTTTTATGTAATGCGACTGATAAAATCATCCGAAAATCTCTAGTTTCCTAACTCACAAAGATAATGTCTTTCCTTATCGTAAAACAAGATAACTTATGTGCCATAAACACGGGGATATATGTTGTAAAACCTAATCTCAATACTTTTATACCACATCAGTATCTTAAGGTAAATATTTTTAAAGGTGTTTTTATTTAACCAAAAAACTGTGTCAAGTAATATGCCAAATACAATATGTTCAAAAGATACTATGAATCGTATAAAGACAGGAAGTCTTCCAGGGTGAACAGAGTTTTTTGCACTCAATTAAATCATTTTAGTTAATAAATAATTCAACGAAACACTAATGAATGTTTCAAAATTAATACGCTGTTTGGCCTTTTTATTGTATATAACCTGTGCAAATAATGCAAATTTTCCTAATTAATTAGAGTAATCAGAGTGATTGGTCAACATTGAATCACGTCGATTTGTCAACGTCAGCGACAGTTAACTGTCAGTCATAATTAGCCAGTGTTGAATATATAATAAATTCATTTATTTAAAGCAGCTTATGGAATCAATCTCCCTTTTAATGAAATATCTTTCGAATTTTCATTTGAATCGAAAAACGGTTTAAGTAACTTATATTTATTTTTTCTTAAATTTTCACTACAAATATCATTTTTATTTAAATCCTAAATAATATGCCATAGGTTTGTAAAATTACAAATTCTAATACAATTTATTGATAACGTATTTTTTTACGTGATCTTAACTACCTACTTAACTTGAATCAGTTAAATAATATAAAACAACTAGTGGACCCGACAGACGTTGTCCTGCCCGAACGTTGGCAAAAGACTTTTCATTGATAAGTAGGTACCTAGATACTTGTTTGTGATTAGATTCCAAAACTAAAAATTGTTAACATTCAAATATTGAATTCAAGTAGGTACCTTGGTACTTGTTTATGGTTGAATTCCAAAACAAAAAGTAATATTTTATTAAATATGGCATTCTTTTTGCAAACGTCAAACTCCGGTATTCTCACCAACAGAGGGGTGTACTTATGTGGGAATACGATTTTTAAAAATGTAATGAATTTAATATTATTTTAGTATTACCAAAAATCCAGTATAAACAAATAAATGGGTAGAAATTATACGGAATTTAAGGAAAGAATCTGATTGAGATCCACAAAAAAACATATGCTGTTTGTAAACATTCAAAAACAAACTTTTTTATACACAAAAAAACCAACATCTTTCCATTTTTTTGTAAATGCATTCTCCTCGAATGCCACCCTGGTAGGTCGATGAATAGAACATTTATACTCCTTACATCTCTTTTACATATTAGATTGAAGATTTTAATATCTACGAACACGCACAGCGCAAAGATCTGTGTTTCTCTGAAAACCGCACGTAAATCGGTTAAGCCGTTTAGAAGGAGTTCAGTGACATCACACGTACAGAGGAATTATATATACAGAGATGTGATTTGAAAACGAATAATTTTAGTAAATTATTTTCAACCGTAAAACATCAGTTAAATCACGTATGCCAAACGACGATCATAATATTTTGTTGAAATATTATATTCTTGGAAGTATTTATTACATACTTTAAGTTTTGCAGGAGCAATTTGTATTTTATCGGAACTCTTTCGACACTCATCTCATTGGCATTTCTTTCTACGGTATAAAGTAAATAACCACCTTAACCAACAATTATCGCATAAAACTTAAAGTGCTGATAAAAAAATAAATACCTTTATTGCAAATTTATTGGCACCTTACAAAAAATAACATTCTCGAATGATTTTAGCATATGGAATGATGAATATAATCTACGTGTAGGAGTGATTTGCAAGTCACCTGTGATAAAGACCTGTTCCTTGTAGTTTCGGAACCCGTTTGCTGAAACTTAGCTCCGATATTTCGTTCCACAACGATACGAAGGCGAGCTTTTTTCGTTATTTTACTTTCATTTTCGCGCGGTTTGCGTGTGAGAATTTATCACGAATATAGCTTTTTTATCATTTCCTTTCACTCAACGGAAATGAGCTTTTGAGTTCCGCTGCCTGAGGTAGACATATCTTTGGTATCGTTATCAATGTAAGAATAATATTAAAGTGATATCAATGTGAGAATAATCTTTTAAAATGTTCAATCGTTTGTGTATTATTTCCCATTTTTGCGTAAGTTTTATTTAAAACATCTTTTTTACGTATTATATACATAATTTTTGACCCATTCAAACGCCTTATTTTTATAGTGTTTAGAAAAATAAATTACAGCTTCATAAAAATAAGAGCTAGAAGAGTGAAATATATCTAGATGTTCAAGCATAAGAAAAGTGCTACATAGTGTGTTGAGTAATTTTGAAGTAAAGGAGCAAAAACCCTAAATGATGTCGGTGATATCTCTGTTGACATATCTTCTAGAAACCCATTAGAGGGTTAAATTAAGTTCTCATATTTGTATTGTGTTATTTCCCCTGTAATATATAGTAAACATTTTTGGTTTAAAATAAACCTTCGTTTGTTTTCATTAAATACATGACATATAAAACTAAATAGGTATTCAAATGGTTTTTTGCTCAAATGTAACTACTGATTTTTCCATTACCAGTTCTAAATACACAACTGAAGATTTTTGTCTGTAAAATAAACAGGGGAAAATTCGCGTTAAATCCTAATTCTTAGAAGAAAAATATGTCGGTAGAAAAGTGTAAGGGATGCAGAGAGCGTTGGAAGAAAGCAGAATATAAACTTTTGGAGATTATAGAAAATGAAGAATAAATCCACCCTTGATACGATACGCCTGTTTCCGAATTTCTTATTTATTAGAAAAAAAGCTAGAATACGTCACTGAACCTAAAGTTTTGTTTTGAAATATTTACGGACATGTTTTCACCGCTTTGTCTTATTATTTCCAATAAAACAATATTATTTTGATCAAATCTGATCGGGTGTTCTAATTGATTGCTATTAGAGAATAGTATAAAGAGAAAATATAAGATGAATGACTATGAATATAAAAAGTATTGCAATTTAACAATAATGTAAGTGTTTTAAAAAACTTTTAATTGATCCCAGTAGATGTGGAGATAATTTTAGGAATATTTCTGTCTCTGTTGAGATATGAATATATCTTTTGAATATTCTAACTTAAATATTGATTTCCTTGGTGTACCTATATTACGTAAGCTAATAACCTAAAAACTTCAAACTGGTGATTTACATATTAGATGTTTACGAAAAATATTTTTAGCATTATTATTTAATATAACATCGTGGCAATCATTGAAGTTATTAATGTCTTTACATTTTGGAATTATTATAGAATTTTACTATAATCAGGTCGATTTACCCATCATATTATTAATCACTGATGCTTCTTTGCGAACACATTTGATAAACTGTTTATTTGTATATTTATTTTTTTAATGATTGGTCTAAATATAAATTATTGTGTGTCATAAGAAATCTTAAATATTAGAAATTGTTGCCAAGATTTTTAATATTCCGCGGCGCAACTTATTACATATAGGCAAATAATGAATATTATGTCCGTTACTTTCTTGTGAAGTTTAATCAAAACACCTGAAACTCGATGCTTAATATGTGACTTTATTGATAATATTATGATTACGTTGTTCATGCACATGTGGAAAACAATCACCTACTATTATATAACCTACCTACTGCAAAAAGTTGTATTTTCTGATTTTAAATCATAAGAAAAAGCCACTTTGATTCTAGAATATTTTAAATTAAACAAATATGTACTTCTTCTTTCCCTGGTCTTCATTCTTGAAAATTGTTTTCAATATTCTTTTTTGTAGGCATAAAAATTGTAAAACAGTGTTTTCAAAAAACTAATTGTTGCTTCCTACTCATACCAAGTTTGATACTGCTTGTGAATTCCAATTAATAATCAAGGCCCGGATAATTTTCGCAATAAATTGTGTTGGTTTTTTAGCAATTGAAAAAAACTGTAAACTCATTAGTACATTTATCTTTCTCTTAGTTTTTATTTATTTCTCATACGATACCAGCTATCGGTTTATAAAAAACACATCATTCAATGTTCGTATTTATTTTTATTTATCTGCTTTCATTTATTATATGTTTAAATATCGGTATACGAGCTTTACAGATATTTGAACAAAATATGGAACTTTTTTGAGAGAGACTATGGAAGTTTATTCATTTACTGGGCTTTTGACCTTATATGCTTATAATCACGATCTGTTTTAAGTCACACTCTGTAATATTCATTATCCTCTCGAAACATTGTTAAGTGTATTAGTTAAGAAGAAAAAATATTATTTATTTACAAAAAGCATACAAAAATTCAAATAGAAATGATCAAGTCTGTATGTATTATGCGACATCACTAGTACGGTATCATCAGCGTACACAAAATGTTTAGCATTTATAAATAACTTATTCATAATAGTTACACACAGTATATATAAAGAAGGACCCAATATGGAACCCTGAGGTACTCCGACGGATACACATTTAGTCTCACTCAATTTTTCATTTATTTTTACACATATTTTTCTATTTGATAGATAATTCTCGAATAGTTTTAAGAGGTTTCCTCTAACTCCATAATCATTAAGTATTTCAATAAGTTTGCAATAATTTATCGTGTCAAAAGCTTTTAAATTATCTACAAAAAGTACAAGTATATTTTTTTTTTATTAAAGTCATTATTAATACAAGTAGAAAAGTCCTGTAATAGTTGTTCAGTACTTTTTTCTTTTAGAATCTGTACTGATCATTGTAATGGTCAAATTGGATTGTATGTATGTACATCTAAACACGCGATCGTCGCGTATTATTTATATTCCTTGCAGGCGTGGCTGTAACGTCTAAAGTTGGCACAGTTCTAGAGATGATGTGTCAGCAGTCAGCATAGCACATTGTGCGCGGTACAGAGAGTCACCAAGAATGAATCTCCCACTATGCGTTCCCCTAGTAGATACAGATACATTAGTATTCCACAAACCCAAAATAGTCAGGATTTGCGCTATACCCGCCCACTCTCCTCACTGTACGTGGGTAGAACATGTTCGTATTTGTTTTTTGTTTACTTTTTATCTCTGTAGTTCAGTAGTGTAGTTGGATTCGACTGATGTGTGGTCATTGCGCTGATAACTTATGTGATTACTGTTTTATTAATTTATAGTTTGAAGTAAGTAAATAATATTATAGATTTTTACAATATTTGTAACTGCTAGACTTCTACATTTTATGTGTAAATGTTTTTTTTTTTATATCTACAACTGAATGTCAGTATATTTAAGTTAATATTTTTAATTCAATTATAATTTTATATTTTTCAATTCAATAATCAACATTGCATAATAGTTTGATCAATGATTTTTAATAAACCATATTTTGCAGAATTCCACCGTAAATAAGTCTTAATTTGCATTTTGATATAATATGTAAGATATCAATATTAATATTTGGTTATCTTTCCCTATGTTGTTTTTTTTACAAAATTAACGCTTCAGTACTGTAACGCACATTTTCAAACCTAATGTGTAATTATACAATGAAAGCACCCACCCCTTTTCCGAAACTGTTCATAAAGACTTGTGTCTTTCTTCAGTTTCGCATATTAACTATCATTTAAAAAAACAATAATTTAGCGAAAATTTAATATTTCTTTGCAATCAGATTGCGAAAATAACCAAACATGGAAACTTTACAAGCTTTCATTGCACACCTTACTGCAGTTTTATCAATTTGTGATCAATGGTGCATATGGTCAGTACAATAATATTATTCTTATTCCCCAGTGAAGGAATACAGTGTTATACCCGTATGCAGAGACAAATTTTAAGGTGAGGAAAGTACATTCTATTGTCTTCACCTTCTGGTTATTCTCTGCATTTGAAATTAGAATGTACTTTCCTCACCTTAAGTTTTGTCTCTGCATACGGGTATTAGTTTCAAATTAAGACCGCGACCGTACGCTCCAGATCCTTATGTGTATCCTAATTTTGTAATTAGATTTTACCGTTTATATTGATAGAAAATGTTAGTTATGAATTTTTCATAATAATAGTATAATATGAGAATAAAATATAATTAATAAAATAAATTAATCAAATGAAATAAATAATATGAATAAAGTAACTAAAAAAATTTTTTTTTTTAAATTTCAGTAAAATAAAAAATATAAAATAAATAATCCAAATAAAATAAATTAACTTAATAAAAATAAAAAAATGAGAAAAAATAATTATTATTTCCCCTTTTCAGATCTTCTTCAAAATTTTAGGAAACACACATGCTTGCCTGTTCTTTTTTTATAGATTATTGTTGCTAAATAATGTCCAATCTAAAATCTATTTTCAAAATAACAAGACTTATTCAAATTTTTTTTAGTATTGAAAAAAACTAGTTTTGAGTGTTGGATTAAAATTTTTGCTAATGTCAAAGTTAGCATGTGAAGAATTGTCGAATTTTATGATGTTCATAATTTTTTGGTTCTGTTCTATGTTTGCTCACCTTGTTGGCTTTTACATTAACGTACCAGACAATGTATTATGGTCCTTGTCTAATGGATGGACAGTCTGTCTTATACACATTCAAACAACTGGGTCACTTCAGTGTCACTAAATTATTTACAGAGCATTCGTATTTCATCTTGAAAATACTTAAACTTGCTTTGTGCTTTTAATTCAATTATTAACTGATGTTAGTTGAAATCAAATTTCGGGCAATTATCATTTATAATTATTATTTTACTGCCTTGCTTTGTGTACGGTTTAAAAAAATAAAGTGGATTCTATTTATATTCCATTGATCAAAAGTCTAATCGTGAGGATTGTGCTTTTAGGAAAAAAATGTTGTAAATATAAATTCGTACCGATTCAGATATTTTCCGTTTTTTGTAAAAAACAAAGACCTGTGATACGTAATAATGATACATCAACTCAATTTTTTAAAATCAATTGTACTTTATTTTTTTTTCGCAAAAGGAAATATTTGAGTTCTTCTGATTTACCCAAATATTTCAATTTTAGGTGGCGTTTTCAACGAGATTTAAATAACTAATTATAAGAAAATACAAATCGAGTTTTAGTAGTGTGGAGTTCGAACCTCGGATTTCTGATGCGTGAGTCCGAGATACTAGCCACGGGACCAGAGTCTGGTTTAGTAGTTTTGTAAATGTATTTTTATACCGTGTTGACAAATTATTTTCTCAAAAAGTTCATCTTTGCTCTTAAATATCGCTCAATTAATTTAATTATGCCGACGTATTGTACGATTTTGTTTTTTTTAGAGTAATTAAACAAAAAAACTTTTAAGCGAAGCTCTACTAAGTCAATTTTATTGTCAACAATATTTTGAGTTTGTCCAAATTTTTGTAGACAAGGACTGGATTCAACTCCCTGGGGAGCTGTTTATATTAACATAATACAACAGAGATGAAGAACATTTAAGAAAAGGTAATATAGAAGTCTAGGCATCTACAGGGCTTATGACCTGTCAATGGCTGGTTTAAGTGGCCACTTTACACACTGTGTAACATTCACCATTCTGCCTATATTTGAACATCTATATTCCTTCAATTCTTTCATCTGTTGATGTTTGTGAAGTTAAAGAGCTGAAACCTTTATTTATGCAGGTGAGACTCATCTAATTGAATTATTTCACTTACATACTAGGCAACGCCTGAAAATGTTATTTTTTCAATTTCTATACTTCTTCATGGACCAGGTAATTTATCAACAATATTTTGAGTTTGTCCAAATTTTTGCAGACAAGGACTGGATTCAACTCTCTGGGGAGCTGTTTATATTAACATATTACAATATGGATATTCCATATTACCTTCTCTTAAATGTTCTTCATCCCTGTTGTAATATGTTAAAAAAACTTTAAGCTCTATTAAGTCAATTTTATTGTTTAAAAAAAATAAAACAATGCTTATTTCAGAACATTCAATGATTATTAATGGTACCTCGTTTCTATGTTTACCATTTTACGTTTAAATAAACTGTTTTTTCAATGGTTTTTTTTTCATACATATGGTATATGTCCTTGTGCATGGGCACAATTTAATTCTATGTGCGAGAGGTAAATAAGTAAGGTGAAATAGAGTTGTTACTATCTCGAAATCTTATTTTTCATTCTCCATTACACATTCGTTTCAATAGCATTAATTCTTAATTTCTTTAATCCTCACCAAATTAGAGGTAAATCAAAAATCATCCTTCTTAGGATGGATTGCCTTAATAAAAAATAAAAAAAATAAAAAATTAGAGGTTAAGGACTGTAAGAAAACATACAGTACCTCCAAAGATTTTTAAAATTTGTGTTTTGTTATGTGTATCGATATATTTTAGAAAACGAAGTTACTTTGAATCTTCTCATTAAAAAATACAAGATGTTTAAAGTATGAGTAATCACTAATTTGTCTCTCCAAAAAAGTTGGGTTTTCGGAGATACTGCAGACAGAATTGTATAAGTATCTATGTATGCACTGGATTACAATAGTTAATCGGCAATTTATAGCTTAGGATATAAAAAGACACACAACAGTCACACGGTCTGAGTGCGTACCGAGTAATGTAGGTGAGCTCTAAAATACTACTGTGACAGTAGAGCGCCAGTGCCAGTAGCATTGCTCAAAATGGCGTCGCGGCGCTGTGCAGCGCTTAGCGTCGGAAATGGAGATTCGTCCGATTAACTTCTGGCCCCGATATTGGCCTGGGAATAAAGCACGCGCTCTGTTTTAGCGTTTCTACTTTATCAACGTTTTATCCGACGCAAAGATGTTTATTATATATTTATTTTCGAAATCATTCAGCCCATTTAGTTACAATAAATACATGTTTGTTTTTATATACAGGTGCGATAAAAATAAATTACAAAAAAATCTTGTTTTTTTTACAAATTTGCTTTTTAAACGCTCAGTTCAAAGGCAGTCTATGTACATTAACATATTATGTATTTTAACCAAAAACTTGGTAAAAACTTTTACACCGTCGATTTAGCACGCGGATTTCTATTCATCTCATGTCTTGCTGTATAAAATGTAAATGATTTGTATGTACGTAAACGTATTCCTTTATTTACATGTAATATTCTCTTTTTTCCCGCGCCTGGTGGAATATTTTACTTTTGTTCTTGCTGAACATTGTCCTTGTATATTTTACCTCTTCTCCTTACACTCCCTGACCGCCTGATACCCGTTTTCGGTTTTCTACCCCACGTTCTTCTATAGTTTGTAGTTTATTCTACTTTATACCACCTTCAGCATACCCGAATCTCGCAGTTCGTATCCAGAAACACGTTCTACTTTACAACTTAACTACTAAATTCCCATCTAACTTTAGCACTGTGTTCTACTGAACCCTACATTTACTATTTTAACTTAAATCCAAGGGATAGATACACCACTGGTCAAATTTATAGAAGTACATTTACATTATTAATTTTTTCGACGTAGTCATACTTATTTTGTGATGAATATCCCGCTAAGCCTATATTTGTTACGTTTTCCAAGAAGTAGGAAAGAGAAGATATCAAAGAAAGTTATAAAAATTACTCTATAATACCCAGACAATTACGAAAAAAAAAGATGGGTTTTACTCGTCTAACTAATAGGAATCGAACCCGCGTCTCTAGTTTTAATGTTTGCCGTTTAACCAACGCCTGTTATTTTGTATTATGTTACGGCATATAATACCATAACTATTTTTTTCCGTAATTACCATTTTATTTAATACATTTTCATATTTTCTTAAACGAAGTTGATTAAAATTAACCAGTAAATGCTATTTATAATTTTTTATTGATTTTGCATTGGGACAAGGTGTTGTCGAACTTAATGTAGATGTTTTAATTCATTAATCAAACTTACGGCCCTACTTATAAACTTGGTATAAAGTTACGCCTAGACATAGTGGTAAAAGAAAGATAGGAATACCATCCTTATTCTACCACTACAATAAGGGTGGTATTTTCGTCATTATTCTATTACTATGCCTATTCGTAATATTATACTAGGTTTATAAGTAAGACTCTACAATTTACCATTTACACTCGTAAATAAATATCACGATTCTAAACTAGTAAAAAAATAGTAGTGAATGTGTTTAAAAATGTTATTAATTCATTAAAAATAAATTATACGTATTATTTTTTTAGACACTTTTACAGCGAAGAACTTGTTCATGTATACGAGTATGTAATTTATTTGCTTTTTTTTGATGTGGCAATTCTTTTGACCATTATTGTATTTTAGTTTATACCTTCATTTGATCATAATCCTAGCACGTGCCCTCCAGCCTTGACCTTCATTTAAGGGTTCGGTCTGAACGTACTTTATGACAAGGCTTCTATAAAAAGTTACTCTCAAATTAATGTATTTTATCTAACCATATAACTTTCATTACCTTTTTATAACTTTCCCTTCTTCTCGTTGCGATTTATAAATATTTTTTCTTGTGTTTCGTTTCAGAATGTTGTTTTAAGAATGAACTTATAACGAAACTATAAGAATTAAGGCACATTGTGGTTTAAATGTAAAGTCTGAACTATCTTTCATTAAATTTCCTAGTGTGATTTAAATTTTTGTTATGTTTAGTGTCGAAGAGTTATGGATCCAACTGCTTTTATAGTAAGAAATTAAATCGTTCTTTTTTAGTCCAATTCATCTTGCTGACCACTTCTTTCCGTTTATATAAATCTTGATTTATTTTCTATAATTTATCGATTTTTTTATGACATTATTCATATGAGTTTTCTGAAGGGGCATTTACAATTTTAAAATATAGGAAAATTAAATAAACGGTTAGTTATCCTATTAAATTAAAGCCTGATTTATTTAATTGCTATGTTAAATATGCTTAATGGTGTTATTTCTAGTTCGATTTTTAATCACTTTCCAAAAAAGATAGTCTCCATCTCTGTTGAAATATCTGGATGATTCCTTGGGGCTAAACCCCATTGATTCTTTTTAAACGTTTTCACGTATCGAAAATATTATTGATTAACTTTTTTTTTCTTCTATAAATCGTTGGTTTTATTAAAACCGGTAGATTACAAGAATTAATTTATACTTGCTGATTTTCCATAATGTACAAAATATTAAATTACATGAATGGTTACAAATGTAGAGCGCAATAATGCGTTTATTGTACCTACATCTTGAAATAATTTTCCTTTTACGCAAGTTTCTATACACTTGGATATGGCTTGGAAATCGACCGACATGTTTGCAAATATGTACGTAAGAAAAATTGAGAAATTTTGCCTTTTTTAATTATCTTGTTTTATTACTAGACAAGCCTTATTTAGAATCTTTAATTAAGTTGTATTGAGGATATAAGATTAATATTGTCAACATTACACAATAGTGGTGTCATTTATTAACTTAAAAAATTCATGTGCTATCTTATTTTAACGTTACACAATACAATACGACGCTGCTTTTCAAAGCGCTTTAAGATCGCGGTATTAAATACGCCCTATACCGCACTATGAAATCCTTCAGAATACCAGCCCTGGTATTAACTTAAAATAATTGCGTCTGCTATCTTAGTCAACCGGTATTTTTTTACTTTGTTGAATTTTTCTTATTTTGAAAGGACGACAAAAAAACTGCTTATTTTATTGAATTGAAAAGAAATTAAACTTAAGTTTTAAATAGGTGACATTATAGGGATGGAATGTTTATTTTAATGGCGTCCATTAGTCGAGGTTTCAATAAATAAGCAGTGATTTTTTGCCGCTCTGTAAAAATAACAAAAATGTCGATTTGTGATTACCTAACTTTTCAACATATTGTGTATCGTAAGATGACCAGTCTAACGCTTCAGGTACTAGACTAAGGACTATAAAATATTATGGTGTAAATACACCCTTTCAAAAAAATATTTTATATCAACCATGTCGGGAATCGAACCCGAGACCTCTTGCGTGGTATGCAAATGCGCTGACCATTACACCACTAGGCCGACAGATAATAATATTCAACAAAATATAACCCCCACACTATTTAATAAAGTCGGATACTATCCGATTTGATGTTAGTTCATTACGATCATGATTATCGAGATAACTTACGTTTAATTCAATTATCTCTGAATTTACAACGGTAAGAATATTTCGAAATCTTAAAATAAATAAGCTTTTGATAGTAAATGGCACATACTCGTTAGGAAGCTGTCGGCGTGGAAAATAAAGCGATTTGTCTTGGGTCTCTTGTTTAATAGAATTTCGAGAGCGCCCTCTGTTGGCTGGTCCTGCATTCCGTGCGGTGTCTAGGCACACGACTCCCCTCCAGCCGATAGCGATTTTGCTAGGCTGCATGTAACTATAGTCAATTCCAATAATTTATCAAATTTGGGACGATATGGAGGCATTCACAGTATTTATGATCACACACTACGCAACATTAAAAATGATGTTTGAACATCTTTACTTATTTCTTTAATTCACCCTCTTGACTTTTTTGAAATACGACATCTGAAACCTTAATTGATAAACAAAGATACGATGATTTCAAACTGAAAATCGCAATTTTACTATTTTTACTTGAGATTTTATCAAGATTTAAAAATCCCCTGCTTAAATCCTGTGCTTGCCTACAGAGTTTTGTCTTACATGAAGTATTGTTCTTATTTTTTTTCACTATTACGTTTTTTTACTGACTAAGTGTTTTCTTTTCTTTTTCAGGTAAGTTGACTTTGATAATCACGCTACCAACATCTTTGAATATTCAGGGCTATAAAGGTAAGAGGTTGTTTCAAGCCTTCTTCATTATTTGATCAAAATCGATCAAAATATACAACATATGACTTATATTTTCCTTTTTCACCCGTTCACATATATATTTTATGTCACAAGCGGTTTTGAAACAATTAAAAAATATTAACATATTACAACAGAGATGAAGAACATTTTAAAGAAGGTAATATAGAAGTCAAGGCATCTACAGGGCTTATGACCTGTCATTGGCTGGTTTAAGTGGCCACTTTACACACTGTGTAACATTCACCATTCTGCCCATATTTGAACATATAATGTTCTTCATCTCTGTTGTAATATGTTAATGTTAACAGCTCCCCAGGGAGTTGAATCCAGTCCTTGTCTACAAAAATTTGGACAAACTCAAAATATTGTTAATTTAAAAATAAATTTTATGCGTGCTGCGAAAAAGTACTGTTAATATGTTGTTAGAAGCCCTAATACCCAACAATGAATTTACTTCATATTAGAGGATAGCGTTACTGAAGCTGCCTTTAAAATTTTAATGATGTTGTTTTAAAATTCTCATTGAATTTATTGAGTTTGAAAATACAGTAGAACTCCGTTTATCGGAACTATAGTCATCCGGATTGCCAAATATCCGGATCATTGCCAGAAAATAAAAAATAAAGGATGCGTTACGATGACTCGTAAACGAGTTTCTGCGTCAAAGCAATTGACTTTGCCGGAGATGCTTAGCTAAATTTTTTATGTGATTCCAATTAGCTGTATTATTTCAAAAGGAATAAAAAAGTTATCTTAAAAATGATGCGTTTTCTTTCAAAACGTTGCCTTACTTTGGTTGATTTAACTATCTGAATGTCTGCATATCCGGATAACGATAATTAGAGTTTTAGTGTAATGGGGGTTGAAATTCGATTGTTTCAGAGCACTCGTTGAATTTTGCTATGTTTTGCTTTTGCTTGTTTTTAATGATTTTTTTCTTTGAGTTTCTTAAATTAATCATTTTATCCATAATTAGAATGATGTCTTTAATATCAATCACCTTGTTTCTATCACATCGACAAAAATAAATATAAGCTTTTTTGAACAGTAATTCCTCATACACTGATAAAAAGCACACAAATAATATACTTCGCTTTAAAGCTTATTGTTTCTTGTTCCTGTAAAGCTAAAAACAGATAAACCCGAAGAGCTTTCATTCTACTTTCTGTTTAGTTTTAATCGGGGGATATTGAAGGGCTTTCTGAGCTTTTCCAGGCTTCGTTCAAATTAAACTTTCAATAAGGGTTCTACGTATAACTGAAAACTGGAGGGAGTTATTTTCTGTAGACGAATAAAACAATGCACAACACGGTCTGCTTGGAGTATTTTTAACGCGTTTAATTAAATTCTTTGTACGTTGAAGATATTAAAGTACGATTGACAAAAATACAGATTTTACCGTGAAAGTAGGTGCTTGTTTGTTAGACTTGGGTATTATTTTTCTATGTACACCATTTTTACACCAAATATATTATTTATTGGGATGGAAAAAGGATGAAAGTAGGCTGAATGATATCGAAACGCGATCTTTTTCAGATGTGTGATAAAACTATGTAGGGTGGTCTGGGTGGTGCACAAATATTGAGAAACATGCATTAAAAAAGCAAGAAAGTAGTGCTGCTTTTGTTTGGACATCGAGCGATCGACTAAAAGGATTTCCGGTACCGCTGAATAGATAATTAAATTATCCGTGTACAGTACGTTGATGAATACAAAAAAAATAAGGAAGACCGAGACATAGCATGACTAAATACAATAAATAATTCAAGATGGTCGAATCAAAGTCTGAATAATGATCGGAGGTGCTTGTGAAGATTTCTTTATTTATTTATTATATTTACGGCTTAAGCCAATAAAAACAGTTACATGAAGAAACATTTATTCAAGAAACTGAACAAAAAGAGCATAAACTATATAGCAAAGACAAACAAAGACAATAAAATAATGGTATACAATATATTCAAAAACATAATATAAGACTTCGAAAATAATTGTTACTTCGCATTGTAATCGGGGCCCTGAAGATTTGATAAACAGCAGATTTTGACTTCGGATGACATGGTTGGGAACATGAAAATATATTTATTGGAACAGAGATGGGACATCACTTATAGCATTAAGTATTTTAAAAATGCATATAAGGTCTCTCTCAGTTCTACATTTCTCAAATGAAGACAGATTAGGAGACTGCTCTATTTCAAAATAGGAATCATTACCCCTTCGCAATCCGGGCAACCATGATACTTTTCTTAGAAAACCGTGCTGAACAGACTCGATAAGTCAATATGAGTCCTATAGAATAGAGATCAAATAGTAGAAGCGTAATATTCTAGATGGGATCGAACTAATGAACAATAAAGAGTTTTTATGGTATTAGTATTTTTTAAGTCCGTCGTCATTCTATTAATGAAACCGAAAAATTTGAACGATTTATTTGCAATATTATCGTAAAAGTTATACCAAGATCCTTTATTGATGGAACCATTGAAAGGGAAATATTTTTTAGTTTTTAGTTGAATTCTATAGGTCTTTTTTCGTCCCGAGAAATATATTATTTTACATGAAAATATATGAATATGGGAAAAGTCAGATTAAAGTAGTGTTTTATCCTCTCTGCCTGCCCTGGAGCACGGGGCGATGGTTTGTATTGTATTTTAATCAGTACGAGTTCGATTGCTCGGCTTGCTTGCCTCATTTACGGAATTTTCAACATATTTTTTATTTATTAAAATCTATTAGTGACAATATAAAGCATAAAATTATAAATAATTTTGACATACGTAATAAATAATAACGTTTCTACCTCTCTAATAGACTGAAAACTTGTGTTTAGAGAGGGAGTTTGATTGAACATCATTTAAGCAAACCACCCTGAAAAATATGTCTTACTTATCAAAATTGTGCATAATATACACGCAGAATATAAATACACTGTAATTGCTATTTTTTAAGATTAAAAACCTATTACATAAGAAGGCGACGAGGCGATATTATGTACCTGTGTTGTAAGCATTCGATTTTACATAACGCCTTAAACTCGATACATAACGATGTTACAGCTGTAGCGACTACAGGAAGCTAGTTTAATTATAAACGTGAATAATTGGTTCGTCCCATCAGCTGAGAAGAGAATTGAGTTTCCAGGTAAGAAATATTCAAGCTGGATGTAAAATATGGCTGGTATTTTGAGGGAACTTAATCGAGAAAGCTTTGCTGGTAAATCGTGATATTTTCCAACGCTTTAAAAAAATATACTTTTTAAAGATAAAAGAATGAAAGATGAAAATTAAGCGATTCAATGTGTTTAGCGGTATAAAATTTTAATTTAGAGTCTCCTGTTAGTAAAATCTAGTTGTTTTTTTCATGGAAATAACACCGTTATATTCTAGGTATTTTTTTAATATGTCTTTTTCATATTAAAACTCTAAATATTTATATATTACAGCAGAAATTTAGTTTTATAGAAGGGAATATAGAAGTTTAGGTATTTACAGGGCATATGATCTGTTGTTGACTGGTTTCAGTGGCCACTTTACACACTGTGTAACATTCACTAGTTAGCCTTTGTTTGAATATCTACATTCCTTAAATTCATCCATCTATTAGAAAATGAAGACAAGGAAGGCAACTACCCACAAACTGCAATGCCGCACATTACGCACATGTAACGTGTATATTTACTATTATTAGACGTCATTGACTGTAATAATAACATGGGTCCGTATAAATCGGCCCTGACACCATTCCTGCTATTCTTATGTCAAATGATCTCCTGAATCCGAATATGACCCCCGTTTTCCCGATCACCCATCGTTTTCGGTGGAGGCCCCACCTATTTCCATTCCCCCGCCCCCGACTTTTAGCCACGGCCTGGACCATCTAAGGATACATCCACAGATGATGAAGAGTGTTCAGCTGTTTCAGCTCATCGACAGCCTCACCTCTATTATTATTTACAGCTCAAATAATTTTCACCACCCCAAAAAATATTCATAAACATTAAATTATTGACGAAAACTGATAAAAATAGCGAAGGCTCCCCCGAAAACGGCGCGGATCATGGGGAAAACGGTGGTTTTATTCGCATTCAGGAAGTCATTTTACATAAAAATTAGCAGGAATGGTGTCATGGCTCGAAAAAAAAAGTTTTCTTATACATACCACTGTAATTACTTGTCCGAATATTAATATTTTGTGTCTCGCGGTCTTATCACATCGCTAACGTCGTGTGAAACAATAAAGAATGAAATATTACGAACAATAAGCAATACGGTGACGTCATCATAGATCGATACGGTTCACTCGATATCCGGTGATGGTTTAGAATAATAAATTGCTGTAGCTGTCAGTCAGAAGCCTTTATCGTTTTTAAATTAGAAGTAGATAATTATCGAAGGTCAATATTTATGTTGCCAGTGTACATACATAGCTTTGACCGACTAAAGTGAGTTGAGAGTTGAGACAATCAAAGAGTAATCCATACTAATATTATAAATGCGAAAGTTTGTTTGGTTGTTTGTTTGTGTTTCCTTCACGTCTCGACGAAGCAAACAGTTATTTATTTTTTTACATAGGGATAGCCGGAGAGGTGAGAAGTAAAATACGATACATATTTTTCATCCCAAATTTTTAAAAATAATTTTGAAAAAAATATGCACCGTGTCACTAATGAGTCCTAAACTTGACTTGCTTTATCTATGGTAAGCGTGGTGCATTATGCCTTCATAATATCGAGCCATTACTCAAAGGTGCTGGCCAAATGTTGTCCCAATTAAACGCTTAAATATTTTGTTTTATTTATAATGTTATTTTTGTTAAAAAAAAAAATGTTAATTTGAATTATAATGAATATAAACGCTGGATAGTTAAATCCTCGCAAACCAGAATGTTTATTCCAAAATTATTTACGATACCGGCCAATATGATCACTTACAAACTCTATTTATTGTTGATTGATGGATCGGCTTCAGTGCTTTGTCGATATTCATAACATTCATAAAGGCGGTTAACTTGTATTATTTTTGGGAGATGATCGTAAAGCTCAACCATTTTGTCTTACGATCTTGTTTACCTCAAACGATTTGCCGAGCTTAATATATGTATAGTCGAACAAAGGATAGATTAGTTATGGGACAGACACTTCTCGTTTATTTAAATTTATGTTCAGAGCTATCCAAACTAACCTGATTTGGTAACTTTTACATTATAATTATTTTTAAATTAGTCCGTTACTTTGTATCACACGTGCTGTGTTATTTTCAAAAATGTAATTGAACTGTTCGATCATTATTTTTTTTATCATAATCAGCGTATTTTATTTCGTATCACGAACATGCTTCACGCGACATCAATAGATGGTATATAAAATACAAATCCCAGTCAATAACATTATTAAATTTATCTTTGTTTTCTTGGATACGTATTTTTGTTTATTTCTTTACATATAAATTATACATTTGTGGATTTATTGCCAAATCCCAACTTCTTCCAACTAACTGATAAAATAAAGGTGTTATTAAGATTATTTAAGCTTTCATATTGATCCAAAAAACGTGTTATTTATAAAATATTATTATAGCATTATTTTTCTTTTTCATTATTAACTAGCCATTTTATATTTATGTTAAATTATTCTTAGTTTTACTTTTTTATATTTATATTTAGATCATAAGATTTCACTCACTTTAATCACTTTAATTGTTATCTTGTATTTGTCATGTTAGATATGTTGTTTCTTTTTTACTTTTTTGCAGTTTAAAAAAAATATATATATACCTTTATTAATTTGTTTAGTTTTAAGTATTCAGTTGAATTATAAAGTTATATATAATATTATATATAACATAATGAATTGTTTACTGCTGTGATTATTTCTGTCAACATTTTTACTGTAAAAAGTTCTTTGAACCGTTGATATATAAATAAATAAATTATACCGATTGTCCGCAATGTCATAACACATCATGTACATTTTTTAGTTAAATTAACTAAATCAACTAAATTTAATATTATTGAGAATTTAGACTTGTTTAGTTCGTTGTCGGAAAAGTTGTTTACAAAGCTGAATTAATTTTTGTTTTTAATATCAAATATACTTTTTTACATCGTTGTATGACGTTTTACACAACCGTCTAATGATTTGTTACGATGTATTTATTATTATTAACATGGATAACTTATAAAGCGCCATTTTCGTAATATAATACCTCAAGGGCACTTTACAAAGTTTTTAAATAAAGATATATATTTAATTTTAACTTTTTTAATTTAAGAAAATCAATCTACTTTGTCACCACATGCTAAGGATTTATTCAATTGATTTAGAGAACAAGTGGGTTTTAAGTTTTTTCCGAAACATCACTTCTCTCTCACAGCCTCGCAACTCTGCTTTGGGAGACCATTCCATGACGTAGAGCCTGCGACCGCAAATGCCAAATGACCGAATTCAGTGCGCCGTTTGCGTAGAGGTATAATACCTTTTATTCTCACCGTAGACGTGGCTGATCTTTTCACGTCAGTCATTTCACCTGGCATGCATAGTTTCCTTAGATATTCCGGAGGCAGAGTGGTGCGGTGACTTATACATAAACCAACAGAGTTTGTATTCCACCATCTGTGGAAAACGTAGCCTGTGTAATTCCCGAAGTAGTGGAGTGATATGACTGAACTTAAAGATTCCGAAAATAAGTCTCGCTGCAGAATTCAATACAGACTGTAGGCGAGCCATTTTGTTCATTGATAGACCTGCATAGATACCATTACAATAATCGACTTTCGACACTACTAACGCATTTATTAATTGACGGGCTGAATAAACAGGCAATTAAAAATAAAATAAAAAAGAAATATTTGTGTTTTTATGATTAACCCAAATATTTTGAGGGCCATTTTCAACGAGTTGTAAATAACTCACTATTAGAAAATGGGAACCAAGTTGGGGTATAGTAGGATTCGAACCACGTGAGTCCGAGACACTAGCCACAGGACCACAACCCGACAATTTTAATTTGTCTCAGCTGGTAAAAGCATGAACTTATCGTTCTAATTTGAGCGTCAGAATCATTACTGTCACCAAATATTTATTGATTGTCTTTTTATCATTAATCTTATTATTTTATTTTATTTTACTCCACAACCGTCCGAAAGGCCAATGAATTGATCTTGAAATTTTGGGACTCAAATGTTTTGGAAACATTCGTCCCTGTTGGGTAGGTTGGTAGTTAGTTAGTAGTCGGCTAGTTAGTATATAAACAGTAGTGGATTGGTCGCAATTGCGGGCGGATGCAGCTGTTAAGGGCCCCGCCCCTTGGCCCGTTGTTTGAATGCAAATTCTAACCATTTGGTGTAGGTACCCAGTTAATATTATTACGATATACTTATATAGACTTCAGATTTCACCCCAGCCAAAATAACAAACAAACCATCACGCCGTTTCCCCGTAGGGGTAGGCAGAGAGGATAGAACGCCATATCACTCTATCTTTGCATACAGACCTCGCTTCCTCTACATTCATACATCTTCTCATGCACGCACGCCGATTATTCCTACTTTTGACATGTCCATCTTCAAGTATTTGATGGACTTGATCGTGCCATGTTTTTCTCGGCCTTCCTCGTTTTCTGCATCCATCAACATTCGCATCGTAGATCCTTTTAGCCGTTCTTTTGTCCATTCGCTCTACATGTCCAAACCAACGCAGCACCCCTTTCTTGATTCTGTCGATAATGCGTATCTCAGCCTTACACAGTTCACGGATCTCGACATTTCTGCAGCTATCATACATCGTTTTACCACACATTCGCCTGAGGGATCGCATTTCGACAGCATTTAACCTACTTTTATCATCATTTTTCTAATTCCATACTTCGCCTCCATACATTAGAGTTGGCACTAGAACTCCATTGAGAACTGCTAGTTTAGCCTCCTTCGATAAACATTTGTTTGCCAAAGTAGATTTCAGTGCAACGTTCACTCTGTTTCCGGCGCTCACCCTCCTTTCAATATCTTTCTCGGTCTTTCCATTCCTAGTAAACACACTTCCCAGATACACAAATTCTTCTACCCGATTCAGAATATCTTCGTTCACACTGATCTTACATTTAGTTTTATTTTCATCCCTTTCAAAAACCATCACTTTCGATTTATCAACATTCATAAACAAATCGCTTTTCTTGCATACATCGTAGACTTTTGTTACCAAGAATTGCAGGTCTTCTTTGCTGCTAGCAAGAAGCACGGCATTATCCGTATACAGAAGACAGTTAACAGGTATACCACTCATTTTTGCTCCCATTCTTAAATCTTTCAGTTCTTTCATACAGTTATCGATGTATATGTTGAATCAGCCAAAATTCTTAAACAATTATTAATAAAACACTTGGGATTTTCCACATCGAAGAATTAATGTATTTTGTTTAAAATCACATCATTCAGTAAGCATCTTGACAGGTTTCAGAACACATGTTCAGTTGTATTCTTAAACCAGTTGATATACTCATGCACCACGGTCATAATCGATACGAACGAAATTTATACAGGTTTATCAATCATGTTTTTTGATGATTTAAAATTTTTAATGTAAATAAAAAAAAAAGATTTTTCTTTCTTTTGGGTGTTATTACAAGTCTTGTTCGTTTTTTTCCAATTTAAAGATTTAGCACCGTTATTATTTTTTTAGATGGCAAAGGTTATACGTATTTTTTTAATGCTTGTAATAAAATAAAATAATGCACGTAACGTAAAAGCAAATACAATATCTTGTAAAATAGAAAATTTTCTTTCGAACGACGCATAATTTTCACAATTTTTTTATATTTTTGGTGCTTATTTTAACTTTGGAAAAAACAGACGCAACTTATGCTAACATCAAACATTTTGACATTGTGACTGTTTTTATTTGTTTTTTAAAGAAAGTTTTGTTGTGTTGGTGATCTATCCGACCCAATTCAACACAGGACTCTCATGGGGTTGTGACTTGAGTATTCGAAATCAATTAATTTTCAAGTATAGTTTAATTGAATTGGGTCGATATCAATTTGAAAATTATTTTATATAACCCAGAAACAAATATTTTTTTGCAAAAAAAAATCCGAATCAAGTGTTAGCAAGTCTGACGTGTAGAATGTCCTTTAAATTTTCATTACTTTTAAGCATAACCATGGTCATATTTCTATTATTTTAATTTGATGTACACTGACATTATTAAACTGAATGAGTTTTACTGTGATATTTCACAAATACTTGTCATTATTTGTATAATTGTACTGTTTATTTTTTACCTGGGCGTGCCTTACCTTATCTTTTGTCCAACAACGACAAATAAATATTGATTAGTCAATAAATCTTATTATCTAAATTGACAACTGTTTTTTAAATATTTATTGAATTTATTTGAATAACCTTCTTAGAAACTGATTTAACTTTATGATGATCAACTTAATATAAATTACAAAACGGTACTGTCGACTCGACTAGCACCTATGGTAGTATTTATTCGAGACCCAAAGCAGTCAGAGTTTTGTAGTAGGTCCCTTGGTACCTATTTATGCACTTTTAAAACGTGATGGTTTGGTTGTCAATGCTGTTTGCATTTATTGAAGGCACGTAAAATTTAATCGCAATTCATTACACAATTCATTACAAATCTTTGCAGATAAGAACCGGATTACCCCTTGATTTTTAAAAAGAAAACAAATTATGTTTGTTTTAGCCCTTTTCCTTCTAAAAAATCGAGATCGACATGGTGAATATTACACAGTGTGTAAAATGACCACTTAAACCAGCCAATGACAGGTTATAAGCCCTGTAAATATCTAGACTTACATATTCCTTTCTCCAAAATGTTCTCTATCCCTGTTATAATTTGTTCATTTTTATATTCCTATTTGATATAAATACTTTTATTTTTAGGTTTTGATAAATTTTGATTGCTGTTTTTGGTTGCATTTTTTTAAAAGAAAATGTGGAATTTCTGGTCTATTCACAAACTATGCATCATTCTAGATATTCATATTCTGACTGCTTTGAATATCCATATCACTTCTTTAAATTTTATTGCCATAAAAACTTTACGTGCGGGTTTCTAGAAAATTCTACCGCCATCTGTTAATATTTTTTTATTGATGTTATGCGACTTTACGGTTTCTTCGGCACCGCTTTACCCACTCTCTTTTCTATAAACTGGGTACTTAGTATCTCAGTTTAATGTTTTTCTCGAAATGGTCCTTATAATGTAAGCTTACCGTCGATTTACGATGTATTTTGTTTTAAAAGCTGCAAAGTAGGTTCCATCAATAGCGTGTTAAAGTTCAATAAATTTGAACCATGTTGTTTATATTAAGTAGGTACTCGTACCTAACTACAGTTAACCTCTACATGTGGTGTGTTACAGTCCATAAAATAAACAAGTGTAAATTATAATCATGGTTTATACAATATTAATATTTTTCCATTCCGTAATATTAGTTTTAAATTCGTTTTATAATGAACTGCGTTCTATTTTCGTCTCTTCACACAAGTGATATTGTCCTGTTTTGGGACGGCACATTTTACAAAAAACTGTCGAAGTACTGTACTCAAAAGTGAGTTTACTGTCAATTTTAAAAAAATTGACGAACACACTGAAAACACATAATTTTTCTGTATTTCCGCAGGGAATAAATATCATCTTTTTTATTTTATTAGCTAAATATTTTATTAGGCAGAGGTAAAATAGTCCATTTTTCAATCCGGTACCTGTTTAGGCAACATTAAATATGCCAAATCGAAAATTTACTTGAAATCTTTAGCAACTAATTTGTACGATTGACAATAATAATCAGGGTCGCAATTACAATCGCTGTCTTCATCGGTACATATCGAGACGGTACAAAGTAAAATCTATATTTATATACGAAAATGTGTAAACATTTTCGTCGGTAACCTGTAATTGAACATGTTAAGAAATAAATTTTAACTTCCTGTTGTAAATACGAGCCGGAAATTTAAATTAATCATCTACCGATCCGATTGACTAAACTTATAATTCTCGGTAAAATTGAATCATAATTGATGTTTTGCTAGGTCCGGTATCTTCGCTCTGACGTTATTAGCTAGGGTGTTCATAACATACTAAAATACTCGTTATTTTACAAAATAGTACTATTTATTCAAATGAACAATAATAAATCTTAGAACTACCGCTAGAATTAGCCACAATACTTCCTTTCTTAGTCATGAAGTTTGTTTGAATTATTTTGTGGTTTTTGCAATGCCTTGTGATTAAGGATGTGTGGCTCTTTTAAGCGTTTATTTTATTTATCCTTACTTATTCTTCTAAAACAAAGCCGGTCTCGAATTTTATGTGAGGTTTGTGCTCGCCCTTCTATCTCACTCATGTGTCGGTCACAATGAATATCCTACATCTATAAATCTTAGTCCAAGGTTTCTAACCACAAGATGACGTGATTTGTTGCTTTTTCGATTTCCAACAATACCCTTTTTAACCAGTTTTGATTTTGGATCCCCTGGTATCTACTCTGCTCAGTTTTCAACGGGAGTAAATTACGCGGCTTGCAATTAGGCTGGATATACAAATATCGGACGAGGGTTCGTTCAAAGAGGCTTTATAGGTTTTCGGTGTAATCAATCTGAGTTTGTAAGCTATGAATAATAGTTTGTAATTAAATGGTTATTTTTTTTACTAAAATGATCTATGTTTTAACGAATTTTGATCAATATTTATGTTTATCGAGGCATACATCTTCATTAAAATAACAATTTCTACACTAACGTGGAAGTTTTACTATCCACCCACGCGATATTACAAAAAAATGATAAATCCCATGCACTGACAATACAAGTTTTTTCTTTAGCCAGTAACTTATGTATTTGAGTTCAAGACAATAACTTTTGAGCGAAGAATTGATGGGAAATAGGGCGAAGAGAAGATACAAATGCAGATTTGATGATAGCAAGGGATATGATTGATACATTAAAGGTACTGTTACATTAAATAAACGACTGTGACAAACTCAATGTTTCTTTTAAAGGTTTTTTTTTCAATAAACATGTTCGACAGATAGTCGAAAGTCTTTATTTTTATTTTCTAAAATTCTATAGAACAATAAGTTCTTGTAGAATAAAAGAAAAATAAGAAGATTTCGCTCGAATCCAGATTTTAGGCTACATTGCTATGAAAAACATCCTACGACGAGAGGGTTTGATATATTACTTGTCGTAGCACCGTTTTCATATGTACTGTTAATAAATCATATTTAGAAACCGAAATACAGTCAAGAAGAGTTTAACCGCATTTGTCTTTTTCAGTTTTGTATAAAAACGACTCTTTGATAGACTTTTGTGTAGTTGAAAGCGTCTGAAGGTAAAGAACATATTTTACATATATCAGTATAATTGTGATATTCAGTACTGGTGTATGATACGAATTAATTCATTAATACTTCAAACTAACATGTAAATTGTGTCAATTTTTCCGCTTTATGTCTTCTGCACAGTAATCAATCACTTGAGAGATATTGTGCATAATTATAATTAGGTATTTGAGTCAAGGACGCTGTAAATAATGTTATTATTGACACATTCACACTCCAGATCCTTTAATCAATACTTTAATTTTTGTGCTTGTATGTAACATTTTTATTGAACTGTATTAGTTATCTAAAGCCTTATTCGTGTGGTATAAATAAACATTTTGACTAGCCATAAATCTGCGATATTATGCAATATTTTTATTTCAAATACATTGATAATGGATACCGAACACCTATTAGCTTTTGGAATCCTTATTTTGTTTTTTTTCAACACTTTAATTCCGTAAGTCTTAAATTCTCAGCTCAGTTGGAAGGCTAGAAGAACCCTTGTCAAAATTCAGGATTAGGAACAGTTTTTTCGTAACACAAGTAAAAAAATATTACTTGCTCCAGAAATAAAATCCAGGTTCCTCTGATACCAGTCATCTTTATACATTTTAAGAAATCATTCCAACTATACGAATATACTCATTTCAAAAGTATTTTTTAAGAAGTTTGATTATAAGATAATAAATTGCAATAAAAATGCCAGCTTTGAAAACCAGCTGACTTCATCAAATATCTGGGAATAATTATTGACAGAAATCTACGATGGTAGGTACCTACAGGTCCAATAGCTGGTTTCCAGATTAAGATCGCTGTGTCATGTATTCTGCTCACTTAGGAACATCTTGGAAATTAGCACTCTCAGACCTTCGCAATTTGCTCTTTTCCAGTCAGTAGCTACCTATGGAATAGTGGGCTGAGAAGGTTGCACGCCGTCTATCATAAAACACCCTTATAAATGTACAAAAAATAATACTTAGAGTGATGCTTCGATATCCCCTAACTTTCCTATCCGAGAAATTGTTACAATTAATATTATTTCACATTATTATTATTAGTAATCATTGTTTGTATTGTGAAAAAAATAACAAAAAAATAATTAATTAATTTATTGGTTTATAAAGGTACTGAACATTAAACTTTTTTAAAAAAGAGACATTGACACATTTCTGGTCATGCGGTTACAAGAGGATATCCCAGCAGAATGCTCGTACTAGGTTTTCCTGTAATTTGAATTATTTATTACCAAAAACACGTACGACTTTCGCTCAGAAAAATTCCTCCACTTCTGTGGCCCCAAGAGTGTTCAGTGCCCTGGATGAATATTTTATAAGTTTTCCAAAACGAAAGCCATTCTCAGGAAAAGTGTACAAGTTTGGATTTTGTCTAGAGAAGAGACCATTGCAGGAGACTGCTGCGAGACATTGCATAGATTTATCCACTATTAAGCGTGTTGTCCAGATGTTTATTAAAATTCATGTTTATAAAGTAATTTTCATTTTTCGTATTATTAAATAATATACATGCTTTCACTTTCCATTACAAGTATGTTGTATCCCAACTCAAGACAAGGCTTTTGGCCTCATAGAGTTAGCGATATGTTTTTTTTTGTAATATGTATCTTTGTTAAAAATATATAAATTAATTACAACTTTCTGAACCTTTTTGTAGAATCTCTAAAACCGAAAAAAAATACTTTTGTTCCACCACAATAATGGTAATTCAGTTGGGTTTCACAAGCAATTACAGTTCATTAAAGCTTAAATAACCTTGCTTGTATAGCTTATACAAGCAACAATTGTATATTTACTTGGTTTACAGTCACTAACACTTTAAACATAGGCTTATTAAAGTTTCATGATCTATATTCATTTGTAAGGGCCTGTCCGTAAACCAAGTAAACACACAGTTTTTGTTTGTATGAGTACACAATACAATATTTTATATGACAATATTCTGTCACTCTCCCATAAACATCAGCCATCAAATATTTCAATGTACTCTACTGTCCATTCAAATCTTTAAAAGCATAAGTCTAGTGTGTGTGCCAAAAAGTTTTAAATAAATTAGTACCCGCAAAAAACAAAAATTGTTTGTGTACTTGGTTGACCGTCAGGCACTAATGCATCAACATAGGCTATTAAATATTGGAACGCTCTGTACCAGATTTTTGAAAAGTCGCAATTAAATCATTGAGATCTCACGAAGAATCGCATTCCGGAAACGTAGATAAGGAATAAGAGTTAAAAGTATATTTTTTTGACAATATTTGAGTTAGTCTAGTCTGGATCCAAACGATGCAGTTTCTCGCCTTGACATGTGTGGCTGTCTAGAAATAGCCATTTCGCCCAGTAGACGTGACGAGGATTCGCAGCCACATTACTGTAGAGTCACGCGTGCTAAATATAGTCCTGACTGCAGACAAGTAGACTAATGCTTTAGGTCCTGAGTTCTGGCTTCCGTTCGGGTGACGAAGAAATCCAACATCTGCCATCTTGTCATTAAATGGTGGAAAAAAATAGCTCTTTAGAGCTCTGTCCCTGTCTTTTTCGCTTAAATAGCATTAAAATTTTAAACGAACAAGTTGTCCAAATGTTTGTAGACAGGCTAGATTTCCTCCCTAGGGAGTTATTTAGATCTAAATTTTATGCAACAGAGAGAGAAAACATTTTTGAGAAAGGAATATAAAAGTCTAGACGTTAAGATCAGTCATTGCCTGGTTTAAGTGGCCACTTTACAGAAGTGTTTATTTTTAATTTATACCGATATTATTTTTTAAACTTTTGGTCTACGTGATATTATTGTTTGGTTTAAGTGATTACTTTACACATTGTGTGACATTTACTGAACCCTGATAATGCCTTAACTTTTTTAAACCCCTTTTCTTGGTCATTTTCTGGTTTTAGATTGTGGTAGTATAGTGGGATTTGCATGCTAGTGTAATTAGTGTCTTGACGATAAAAATGGTATGTCTCGAAACCGTTAGATGTAGAAAAGTCGGTAAAAGCTTATATCATCGCCGTTCTGGCAAAAGTCACTAATCTTAAAAAATCCGTTTTGAGTTGGACCTGCCATTAAAACCGTAAAATTATGTTCTTTGAGAGGATAAACTCACCATGGTTACTTAGTTTGAAAAAAGGTCTTTTAATTGAAATTATTTATTATTAGTGAAAAACAGTTGCGTAACTTTCAATAAAATCTCGACAAGCTTAAATCACTAAAGGCAGATAAAATTTATGACAGTTTAGGCACTTTTTTTTTTTTTTTTAATAAGACAGGTTTCTTCCTAAAAACCGCATTTCGTTTGTAAAATAAAACATGAAACAGTACACATGTTAATTTTTTTTTTTGTATAAATTTTTTTTAACCACAAAATTTGTTAATCATTTTCAATATTTACTTCCTGTAACTATTTATTTTTAACTCTTGGGTTGCATTGTCCAGATTATAAACAAGCAAAAGTCACTAATCCAAATTTTTGTCACCTTGCCTCATTAAAAACCTTACAGAAAAAAAAATTATATATATAAAAATGCATATCGAAGAAAATGTTACAAAGAAGACATAAAGGAACTGTGGTGTGTAAAAATCTGATTCTTCTCCTAGTTCTCCAAACTTTTAAATTGCATTTTTAAAGCGGTGTTTTTTCGGTAAGTGATTTATGCCTGAACGGCGGCGTTATACAATTATTTACGAACATTTATTGGTTTAAGATCATTTTACAAACTGCGCAACCTAGATCATACCCCTCTCCTAATCTCTCCGTCTTTGAGATTCTATATTCTTCACAAAATCTATAACAGGTCAAATATAGTATTGATATGGATAAACATACTTGTAATGTGTTTTTTTACGGATTCTTATACAACAATTAGGAAGTATAAATGTTTTTTTTTTTATTAATTGACTCAAATTAAGTCAAAATTTTGAAAAATGTTTTTATGTATCGCCATGATTTTAATGTTACGTGATTTTGAAATTACTCCGCCCGTGCCGCACGAGTTGTCGACGGTGAGTTGTGCTGACATTTAGAAGTAGAACCCTGTAGCTGTCAAAATACATCAAACGCCAAAAAAATGGCTTCCCGGAAACCGGAAATCTATCACAACACAACAATGGTATGATTGATGGTTATTGTTTACAAAAACCTGTGACGTTTTAAAGTAGTTTATTTATTAAAACCATTTTTAAGAATTTTTTTCGTACATTTGTGAGAAACTTCGCCTACAATTATTTGCACTAATATTTACGGCTTTATTTATTAAATCCAGATACTCTTTTTAGCGCCATTTTTGTGGAAAATCACCTCAAGGGCGCTGTACTATAAGCATCCCAACACGTCTTGCAGCTACGGAGTGCATAGGCGGTTGGGATTTAAGTTCCCCTTTTCCAATAGATTATTTTAAATTTTAAAAATACATGGAGCCAAATAAAAATATTTCTTGCAGCTACAGAGCACACTGACGGTTACAGTCTAGCCCCGATTTACATTTTTTTTAATTTTTCTGTGATTTGTGTCATAAACACTAAATATTTCGCTTTAGACGTGCCGTGTATCATGTTTTGTCTTTAAATAACAACCAGGAAATGAATGTGCACCAAAAAACTGTGCTTTCGCCCACGTGGTTTACAAAATTTCCGGTACTTGGAAAAAAACAACTGAAAATAAGTATTGTAAATCAATTCTTTGACTTGTGTGTGGGGTTTAGTCAGACACGTGGATCTTGTAAAAATAAGAAATATTGTATGATTTTTTGCCCGTTAATGTTTTCACCCACATTATTAAAGGGGCACTAGGTGGTTGCACATTTAATGGCTTTCGGGTTATTAAATACTTGAATTAAAAAATAATTTTATTTTTTATTTTTAGTAAAACGAAATGTAAGCGTTTTTATAATTTACCCAAATATTTGAGGGCCCATTTTCAGCGAGTTTTTTACTATCAGAAAATAGCAATCAAGTTAAGGTAGAGTAGGGTTTGAACCTAGAATATCTGATCTATGAGTCTGCGACACTAGCCACGGGACCACAACCCGATTCAATTATTCAATATTAATGATGATTAGTGTGGTCTCCTCAAAATCCCAAGGGCTTTACTAATATATAAACCTGGTATAAAATTACCCCTAGGCATTGTGATAAAATTAGGAACGTATATTAAAAATTCTTACTTTTAAACCTCGCATAAAGTTAAACCCGGTATAAAGCTGGGATAGCGACCATAGAAACTTATTCCACGTTTGTACCTGCCTCCAACGCGGTATAACACTAGAATAAGCCTTCGATCTGTCATCTGTCATTTTTTTCTGTAGCAAAATGGATTACATTTATCGCGAATTTCAACAATTTAAAAAACATGCCGTATTTTTAGAGATTTTAAAGTAAAATATAGTTTTTTTTTTATTTCCCTTTTTTTTATCGATAAAATAACTGTTCTGGGAAATGGGAATCAAATTGTGATAAACGGGATTCGAACCTTGGAACTCTGATCCCCAAGTCCTCATTGGACCAAAACCCGACCAATCTTTTTTCTCGGAATCAAAATAGCTTCATTAATAACTATTGCTGCCAAATTTTGCAATGAAACTGACAATTATTATAAAATGGTCTAGTTACTTAAACACAATAATCTAACCACGTTATCATTGTTAATATTTTCTCAGTTGTTGAATCAACATTATTTGATAAACGTGTTTCATGCATCAAGAATTTCAAAACTATTGATTTAAGCTTTCTGATACGATAAAAGTGATTTGATTGTAAGACAATAATGATTTATTTGATCGCGAAATTACTGCGAATTTTTCGCAGTAAAAAATATAATCGATGAGTTCCACTATAGTCCTTAAAATATAGCTTAATTAGAATGACAGCTGTCAAACTCATTTCATTAGTGATGGGAAATTACTCGATTAATCAAATCGATTTTTTCAGTTATTTCATGCAATCCTGAAACTCTGTTTCCGAAAATTGATATAAAAAACGCAAAAACAAGCCTATTATAGTGTGTTTAACACAATTACTCACCAAAAATTAGACATTTATACTTTTTTCATGAACAACGTCAAATGAATTATTTTTTTATTCGATCAATTTACATCGATCAAATTTTCCCATCTCTAACGTTTTTGCAAAATGATGTAACTTTGTAAGAACGTCGTTAATAATTAGGTTTATTTTAGTTTTATTTTGAGTTTTAAAGCTGATTTTATATATTAATGTTGATTTATGTTTCAAGCACTGTGTTAAAAAAATTAATTAACACGCCAGATACAAATGATTTTTCGTGTGTCAATATAAACAACTCTTTTTGACGTTATTACAAAGTTATGTCTTCACTTTTTCTGACAACTGTCATTGAATCATGTTACATTTTAAGGACTATAATGTAAGTAACAAAATTTTTGCGGAGATTCTTTTTTTTAACTAAACATTTTTTTTTTTAACAGGTTCATTATTATTTGATCAGTTTTTTATATTAAAACTGGTGTAACATAATATGGTTATGAATTATAACTGAAGGTGGAAAATAAAACCATGTGTCATTAACACAATATGCATATTTAATCAAACACTTCATGGTATTATTATAATGGAAAATCTTTAAGAAGCTTTAACAAATATGTATTATGAAATTAAGGAACAAACTAAAATGGATGTTTTAAATACTGTTGTTTTTATTTCTGCCACTATCCATACTTTTTTTAATATGCGTCTAGAGAAATTATGAAATATTGCTGTGAATAAACTCCTTAAAATGTATGTCCAGCTTGTCGGGAACTGAACCTGTACCTTATTTAATTATTAATTATGATTATGTATTGTTTATCTATATTTAAGTGTTGTCAGAAACATATACGGTATACTAGTGCAAATACATTAACAAACTTACTGACATACTCCCATTTTCGGTTATACCGTATTATGAGATCTCAAAAACAGTGCTTCAAATCATAGATTAAAACTCTCACTAATATTGGCTCGTGACGCAAAATACACGAAATAGTCAAAATCTGCACATACCTGAATCCCGAACTACACAGCGTGGTTTAAGGTTTCTACTGTTCCTTGTTTGTATTGAATACAACAGGCTAAAAATGTCAATATGAATCTCAAAAAATACCACTTGACGCGGTACGTGGAAGGCGATTATTAATTAGAAGCGTTTGTTTTGCCTCTGTTATATTTTTCTATATGAAAATGTTTATTGTTCGCCTTTATTTCACTGTTTGTGAATGTATGACTTATGTATGTTATTACTATACGTTTATGTGTCGCAAAATTAGTTTGTAACTCCTGGGAGGAAAAATAAATTAATTGTATGATTCATTAAAATCTAAATTTTGCAAGTAAAATTATTCAACTTCAAACTAAACAGTCGGTTCCATGAAGCAATTGGTGCAAGTGGTGTCGGTATAACAAATACATCATTAATAAATAAATAATGATTTCAACAGGATCAAAAATATTTTTTTGTCAATGGAGTATGAAAGTTTGGGCTTTTGCAGTGTTTGTGACTTCTCATTGCTTGGTTTAAGTGATAACTTTACACACTATATATTCGCTATCTATCAATATTGATAATGCCCATTTGAGGGTGTAAAATCCAGTGCTTGTTTCTAATAATATTTTTTATTTAATGCCAATACAATTTACATAATGCTTACGTTATAAACAAGTACCTTTTCACGTATTTATTTTTACAAACAAACAAAAAACCGAGCATTACGCCGTTTCCTCGTAGGGGTAGGCTAAGAGAATAGAACTCCATATCACTCCGTCTTTGCATACAGATGTCGCTTCTTCTACAGTCATACATCTTCTCAGCACTCACACCGATTATTCCGATATGTACACCTTCAAATATTTTTTCGGATTTGATCATGCCACGTCTTTATCGGTCTTCTTCATTTTCTGCATCCACATTCGTATCGTACATCTTTCAATCGTTCTTTCACCATCCATTCGCTCTACATGTCCTTTCTTGACTTTATGCTTATCTCAGCCTTACATAATTCACGGATCTGGACATTCACATAACTATAATAATAATAAAGTTTACCTGCTCCAAGATAGACGCAAGATACATGAACATATCTACTTAAAATTTTGTTCAATAAATAAAGGTTATTAGTTCTTTAGGCTATTATTTTTGGGTTCGCAATCTTTTGGCAGACAAAATATCGTAAATTAATAATGAATTTGATTTAAATTATGGTCGATTCGACATCAGCTGTGCGGGCGTTGCCCACAACATAACAATTTAAGGGATATTACTATTACTGAGTATGTATAACACGTATTTGGTTTTCACTCGCTCGTCTATAAAGAAAATCTAGTTTGAAAGAGATGGCACGCTGCGCTGGTAGAAGTTCTATGCAATATAATATAGAGGTATGGCGTAGCGTCAAGTGGCATTCTCTTGACGTATTTCTAATTGAATATTCCCATTAAAACGATATCCGAGAGCAGATAAACACCATTGAGATTCCCCGAGTAATTTATATCCATACGAATATATCCCCATAGGGATTGATAACTCTATTTCACAACACTATTGCGTTGCAAATTGAGAGCATAACCTAGTTAATTTCAATTCCAATATCTTTTTTATTTGAATTAACTACTTTAATTTTACGTCAATTGAAGTTTTTTATGGGTGCTTCAATAATCATTAAAAAATATCCAATAACTTGTTGATAAATGTAGAATTGTATAGTTTGCACAATATTTGTAACAAAAAAAAAGTGAAAAAGTTTGAAAAGTGATTATATTTGTTAGATATTATTTACACTCTATTGTTTCTATTTTTTTGCCTTCCTGATTTTTTAAAAATGATTTCCTGTTTTCTTTTCTATTTTTGTACATATTTGTTTGTTAAATTATAAAATAATTAAAACTTACGGGTAACATACGTACCTACTAATTAAAAACTTGTCTATTTGTGAAATCGTTTCCTGACACTAAAAGTGCTACTTTTTAAATGTAATTGTTAGAAGTACCATATTATGTGTATTACATGATTTGTAAAATGTGTCTGTTAGTAAATAGTAATTAAGAGTTAGCCTGTAGATAGACCTTATTTTTTTATTTAAGTATAATGTACAGCGCCCTTGAAGTGATAACTGATAACGAAGATGGCGCTATAAAAATTGTCGAAATTTATTATTAATATTATTACTAGTTTTTAAAACTAGCAGCTAACCTTTGAAATTAACGAGTAATATCGGTGCTAGTTTTTGAAACTTTTAATTTAATTTAACAGGTTGGTGTAACTGCTGGTATATACTAGTTTTATTTGAAATTTAACGCTCACTACATGTTTGGCAAATATGTATTTTATAGTAAAATACCTAGGAACTCGTATTTTTGTTGTAATCTGTAAAGTTACTTTACTTATCAACTCTTTTGACTTACATAATATGTTTATATACTATTTACGTTTATAAATCAATAAGTATATGTTTAAATACAATGTTAAAAATGCTAATTTATTACGTTAGGTTAATGTAGTTTACTGACGGAATTTCACTATAATTAGTTAGGTTCTGAACACAGCGATAACTTTTATTTTTGCATAGGTTAGTTAACATTTTTTAAATAATTGGTGCTCTTTTTTTCCAACAAGTAGTTTTTGTAGTCTTTGAAGTTTTTTAGTATGGAGTTGACCTTCTTTGCAAGGGGTACTTCACCTTGAAGATAAGCGTTCAAATAAAAGTCATAATGTTGAAGTGGAATTGAGAATACAGAAACAGTATCACTCAAAAAAATCTAATGATAAAACAAATCTATTTAATGATTTTACAATGCCTACCTTCAGGATCGTACTAACTAACTTACAAGGACAGCATGAGAAAAATATTCATTAAAAAAAATCCTAATGCTTTCCCTGCTGTCACAAGTTTTATTTTCATTAATTTGTTTTTTAATTTGTGTACTAAAATTTAAAGTCTATACGTGTTGACTGCGCCTAAAGGTAAACGGAAGTATGTTACATTTTTAAGCCATATTAACGTAACGCTTCCAAGAAGACAACCTATTAATTTGCTCATAAAATCTCTTTGAACAAGTTATGTTAAAAATTGTACAATTTCAAATAATAACGTATGATATAGGGAAATTTTAATTCGGTTTCTGGTCTGAGTCAATATCTTTAAAAGTTTATGCTTGGGAAATAAGATGCGTTATTCTATGTATTAGAAACATTCTTTTTTTTATATAATATTAGGTAATTAAAAAAAAATCTTCAATGAGTTTAGTGAACCGTTAATTAATAAATAAATAAAAATACCCGTATTCAGTGCATATCCTCGTGCAAACAGCTGATTATTTTTATTGTATTGTTTTAATTACCAAATAATACACTTTAATCATATATATATTTTTAACTGTAATAAATTTTTAATCGATGAGTTTATAAGCACGTTAGAACTTTTATGAATCATAAACATATAATTTATTTAAGTGCGACTAAAATACGACTCCCACTATGTTTGACTGTTGAAGGAGCGTTTTTTTATTATGTATTTTATGCCACATAATCTCGTCTCCCACTTGCATTTCCTTCTACCCAATAGTGAATCATTTAACTACATCGTGCTATTACTTTCCCATTTCTTATTTTATTCAAATCTACATCCAGAACAATCTTTAAACACTTTTGACCCGGATTGCTTTATTCGTAAATACCCGACGCGTTATCCGTTTGGGATGTTTCGGAATCCACCTAAAGTGGCTTTGCAAATAGCAGAAGTGTCAGATGGAGATATCTGACGCGTTGTCCACCCCAGTAATAAACGAAACAAACCAAATTATTTTATAAGACGTTAATGGCGAAACCGAAATTCTATTAAAACAGGAACATTAATGTTGATTGACGTTAGCAGGCGCTACTCAAGGGCGATTTTGTGGCGTTGCGAAATTGAACAGCGCTTATCAATCTAGTGATTCTGAAACATCCCGAATGGACAAAGCGCCAGATATTTACGAATATGCAGCTGGGTTGTGTTCCCGCGGTAGAGTCACGGACTGCGAATCAGATGAACCCCGCTGTACAACGACATAGATAAAACGTACAAATCAAACACGGGTATTTCATTCGTTTTTTGTCTCTGCGTCTTTTAAAATCGTGAACATGAAAATTAAATATGTAATTGAGTAGTACTTAACGTATAATTATATTTTTTCTTTAAAGAATGTAGCCTCCACGCGTACTTGGACTTTCATTTTATTCATAATTATTGAAATATGTTGTTTTCCTTTTTTAATCACCTAGTTATCCAAAAATTGTTTTTTCAAATATTAAATTCATACCAATATTTTATTTAGCGAGAAATATTCAATACACGAAGAAATTATTGAATGCTTCCGACCAAGAACGTAGGTTCGGTCATTTTTTTTCAAATTAGCAATGATGTTTAATCCTGCTTTTTTTATTAATTTGCTTAAAAATGTTTTCAATCCTGTTCAGTGCATGGTTTAGGAATCATGTCGGGGATGTTTAAAATATTATTTATAGTTTAACGCTTGCAACTACTAAGACAGCAGTTAATTGGTAGCCAAGGTAAACTGCATTGATCAATGTTCAATTCAATCAAGTTTACAGATGACTGATCAGAATAACATCACTTCACAATCTCGCTGCAATAATAATTATTGCACTAACAACTCCCTCCTTTTAACCCATGTAATCAAAAGATGGCAATATATTCAGTGCAGAAATGCAATAATTATAACAGAAGTTAAGTATGGCCGATTAGAATAATGGCACGCGCTAGCAAAATAATGAACAAATGTCAATGTGGCTTTATAATCTATTGAGTAATCATTGTACATCGTATTGATATAACGTACATTTCTGTTAGGTGTTGTCAGTTGTACTGTCGCATCTCTTTCGCTCTTATTGATATGATTTGTGTGCGAAGAAGCGGGACAAATGACTTTAAACAATGTTATTTGCGCGATGTTTAGATTTCTTATTATTTTATTGTAAATATTGCTTCATTTGTACCGCGGTTTCCATCGACTCACGATGTGGTGTCACAGTACGTAGATTTGTGTGTGTGATGTGAAAATTGTGAGTAAAAACTGGTCGTATTTGTATGGGACGGTTAAGGAAACATTCTCACTGTGTAATGTTTATGTGAAGTTTTCCAATCGCATTCAAAATATGCGAAAAATTCCGTCGAAATAGTGCACCGTGTTTATGTTAGTGTGTGAAAAATGTGAGTTTATTTAATTTTGCGTTAAGAAGTTTGTATAATATTTTGCTTTTGATGTATTATGCGTGCTTTAGAGGGACGGAACAAGAAGGTATTTGACTATCCTTACGTTTTTTATGGATGCTAAATATTCTAAATGAACTTTTTACAATTTTTTTTTTAGCAATTTGATTTTGAATTTAGGTTTTTAGTAGAGTAGTCAGTTTTTGACTTGCAAACTTGATTTCTATGTTTTAATTAGAACAGTTTACGTTTAATATATGGAAATCTAAAATTCAGTATGATAAATCAAAATTCAGTCTCATTTAATTGTAATGATCCATATTAAATTATTACCGCTGTATTTTTTTATTTAAACTGTTGTAAAAAAAATTTTTACGTATGGCAAAATTAAAAATAACCTAACAAACCGAAATCATTTCATTTACCTATAACCCGTTGAACATAATAAATTTCTTTGGTAATTATTATTTTTTAAGTATGTTTCATTTATATTATATTTAGTTTTAGACTTCTGTTATTTTCCATAGCACTATGAAAAGTTATTCATCTTATATAAATGTATCTATAACAATTTTTCTATTATGTGTGATTTAACTATTATTTTCCAATATGCTACCACGTTTGATTATATTTGTCCCATCTACAATACAGCCTTTAGTGTCATGGTGTCACGTCAATTTACTATGAAATAAAATTGAAAAAATATAATACTTACACAAATTATATAGATTTCTGTGTTGCTAGTGTTTAAAAAATAATATTATTGATAAATCTTTTCATTTACATAATTTATTGTATTTGGCCATGCATCCATGTTGTCACAAGAACTAGTTGTTATGTCGTTTTTCTGTTGATAAAGTGGGCAAAGCGTGGTGTAAATCGGTATCAGCGTCCAAACTTCAACACCCAGTAATCATTATCTACTAATGTTGACTTGTATGTATATATTCCCAATAGCAATCACTCTACACTACAAACTGTCTGACCTTCAGTGTAACGATCAAAATATATCACAAGAAAATTGAATCATTTTGTTTTCTTCATTAGTTAAGTTCACAAAAAACCCAGTAAAGATGCTTTTTGCGACCCTGAAATATCTACTAAAAACACAATTCTAGCCTTTGTTTCACGGTCAGAATTAAATTTTTACGCATGGTCATATTTAGTTACGCATTTTATCCGGGTTTTTTTTTAAGTACCTGTGTAGTATAATTTGATGAATATTTTACGAAAGAGATCTAAAATACTTAAACAAAGGGTATTATAATGTTTACATGGCTTCGGACATTAGTTTTTTTAAGGTATATCGATCACAATGTGAAACATTCTACATTCTCATTAGGCAAAATTGGCAGTTCACAACGGAGTCCTGGTCCCATCCCTGATGTATGGGAGCGAAGTATGGACTTGCAAAAACAGGGATGAAAGTAAGCTGAATGCTGTCGAAATGCGATCTCTCAGGCGAATGTGTGGTAAAACTATGTACGATAGATGCACAAATGTTGAGATCCGTACATTATGTAAGGCTGAGACAAGCATTATCGACAAAATCAAGAAAGGAGCTCGGCGCTGGTTTGGACATGTAGAACGAATGGACAGCGAGAGAACGGCTAAGAATATTTACAATGCGAATGTTGATGGATGCAGAAATAGAGGAAGGCCGAGAAAGACATGGCATGACCAAATCCAACAAATACTTAAAGATGGACGTGTCAAAAGTCGGAATAATCGGCGCGCGTGTATGAGAAGATGTATGAATGTAGAGGAAGCGAGATCTGCATGCAAAGATAGAGTGTTGTGGCGTTCTATCCTCTCTGCCTACCCTTACGGGGAAACGGCGTGATGGTTTGTTTGTTTGTTTGTTTTGAGGTGAGGATGACTTTTTACCCTGTGTTTTTAGAAATCGTAATTGACGAAAATCCCACTCACGAAGGATAGGACACTAAAAATAAAAATAATGTACTTAAACTCATAAAAATAGCATTAGATCAACTCATTAGTTGACACGAAATTTTTTCGTTAATGATCCTTAAGATAAAAATAATTTTACTTAATTTACTTTCATATTATTTTGAATTGTCTATCCTCACCTCTGATTTTAAAAATACATTGAACTCCTTAATAAAGATACCAGTCTCGAAGATGTAGCGAAAGCAATGAAACCGGTCAATAAATATATCGCAAATTTGTGGATTAAAGTATAACACGTCTTTATTCTGCTTATATTTAAACATCCACATTTCCAATCTGTATAATTTGTTTTACTATGCTTCTTCTTCTTTTTCTCTTCAGGGAGGGTTACTTTTCTTTATAAAAAAATATTTACTATTTTTATAATAAATTATAATGAACTTCCATCAAGAATTTTCACTTACAAACTTAAATATTCTACATTATGTTTTAAGACAAGAACTGGACATATTCGACTTTTATTGCGTGGTGTTTTGTTGTATGTATATATTATATGGCGTAATGTAACAAGCTGATGTCAGTTTTTTTGTCATATTTTCTTTGTTCTCCCAATTTATAGAAAAATGTTTCATTGTAAGTGGTGGCAAAACGTGGTGTACAGCCCGTCGGAGGCCTTGGCGTCTTCCAACATTTGTCGCCATCTCCCTCTATCCTGGCATGTACTCCTCCAGTTCCTGGTGCCAATAGCGTCCATCTCCCGCTGCACTCCGTCCAGTTATCGGAGTTTGGGTCAACCAACGCTGCGTCCACCTCGGGGCGCCGCGCCGTGTGAAGTATTTTTTTGGGCAATCTCTCTTCACTCATTCTTTCCACGTGCCCTGCCCGTCGCAGCCTGTAAAATCAATATTAAAAGTTAAAACATACAACTGAACGAGTAATCAGGTTTTTTCATGTTCGCAATTTGTTTTCTTATTATTTATACGCCATACAAGTAGTATCGTTTTTTTACCGCTACCAAGAAAAATCTCATATGGGACGTAAAGTTGCCTGTAACTCTCGGAGAAATAAAATAAAAAAAGTCATTTTTCTTTTCCCTGACATTTTTATCCAGAGTTTATCGATGGAGACTTTCATTATGAAGTTTCTAAATGCCTTTTAATGAAAGTTACGTATTTCACTTCCGCGTACTGTCTTTACCGGTATATGCATAACTCGGTATCTAGTCATATGTATAACAGATCACTTTCAAGTATTCCATAAGTCTTTCTTACACTAACATGTTCATTTTTTTATTTTTTTCTTTTCTTTTCTTTTATTCAGGAAACATACAGTACGGTTACATAGTTTTATATTTTACAGTTAGACTTAACTCTGATGGAACAGTGAAGTTTCCATATTATATAATAATTATATGTAAGGTTATCAATGAAAGTACAAAAAAGAGAAGGAAAAAAAACATAAATGGAAGTTGTTTAAAAATTAAAATTAAAGTAAAAAAAGTTACTTAAAAGTTTGTAGTTAGTATTTACAAATAAAAATAATAAAAAAAATGATTTTTTTTTTGTAAAAGTAATTAAAAAGTAAGAATTAAAATACCGAATGAAAAACATGCTCAGATGTAAAAAAAAAAAAAAAACCTTTTCAAAAAGGAAAAACATAAATATACACATACATATTTTATGGAGTTCAAAGAAACGACGAGAAGAATCTTTTAATGAAATATGAGACACTAAATTGAAGTCAATTTAAAATAATGTATATTAATAACATAATGTTTCATTATGAAATGTCAAAGGGATTAAATATACCAACACATCTAATTAATTTATTATGACAATTTTTACTAACGCGTAACGACTCTTTAAACATATGATAAATGTATACTTTTTACAAGTTGATTTATAAAAAAAACATTGTCATGTAAATTATAATGATTTGCTTTTTCTCGATCAGCACAGCATAAAGTATGGATTTCATGCACCAATGCAATGTCCCGATTGCGTCGAATTGTCTCGAGACAAAAACTGTACGTTTAAGTATTTCTTTACTTTAATATAATTTTTAGAAAATTTCCAAACTGAAATTCGATAAAAATTTATTGATTGACTGATTTAAAAAAAACATTCATTTTAAAATGGCAAAATCTTATGATTTCCTAATTTTGCGTTCGTTTTACCAGACTACAGCCTTAACATGGGCTTTTAAAACTTTTTTACAAATATTTTTCTTTTATTTATTCAAATAAAGATACATATTACAAGAAAAATAATAACGTACAGTAAAAATTAGAACGCTCTGTACTGGATTTTCCCAGGGAGCTTATCAGATACATATGAAACTAGCCACAGAGCACAGACCCTTCCGAACATGGTTCTCCATCTCTATTGAAATATCTATTTGAAGTATTGTTCGTTTCCAATGTCAAAAATCATTTAAGTTTTGATAAAATTCAATATTTTTTATATAAAACCGTTTCTGAGAATTTCGTAACTAGATACCCTCTTTATATTCCATTTGGCCTTCTTAATTACGACTTATCACAACTAAAAAAATAATAATTACAAGTTTAATAAACAATTAACGACAAAGATGTTCTTATTATGTCACCCCATTATTAGTCACTGAACAAGAACAGCTGTGGGTTACTATCGCTTTTGTCCGCCAATTGTGCATAATTTTATCATATTTATTGTTTATGAATATATGTATATGTCTTATTGCGTTCATTCCTTTTATTATCAGTATGATCCATTTTTTCGTTAGTTATACAATAAATGAAATACAAACAATGTGATACACATCAAATCTGTACATTTTCAAAAAATCCTGTAAACATCTCAAATGAAAATCTAATTCTAGGTATTCTAAAATATAACGTCTAGGTATAAAAAAACCATTGGCAAGTTCAAGTGGAGTGATCAATTGAACCTGACAGTGACGGGTCGTAAGCCCTGTAAATACCTACATATCTTTATCTCCTTCTAAAGAATATTCGTCCATCTCCGTTGTGTGAATTTCCTTGAAAGGGTTTTTTTAATAACTAAAAAATTCTAGACTCAAGAGCTTTTAACGTCACGTTACATGTTATTTTCAGTGACCGACCGAAACAAGATTTTCTGCCGAAACCAAAATTTGGCTTCGGCTCTAGTTTCTGCGTGAAACTTGAAAATAAAAAAAATAAGTTAAAAATGACTTCAGAACTCGTAAAATTAGCCATTTTATTTTATAAACCTTACGGGTTCATTAAAATGAGTGTTGAAGAAAATGCCCATTGAAAAAAAGCATGAATTTAATGAATAAATTTGTTTATTTTTAGTTCGTTGCTATGCTATACATACATCTTTGAATATGGTTGTGGTCTCGTGGCTAGTGTTTCGGACTCACGGCTCAAAAGTCCGTGGTTCGAATCCCACTCTACCTCATCTTGATTCCCGTTTTCTAATAGTTAGTTATTTACAACTCGTTGAAAATGGCTCTCAAAAAACCTCGGGTAAACTCTCAATATTAAATATTTGGGTAAATCATAAGAACGCAAATATTTCCTTTTCTTTAAAAAAAAGCTTGTACGTAAAAAAATTTTAACATTCGCTATAGGAACTTTAACATATTCACTATAAAGGAGTTACAAAAATATAAATTATCATAGAATTATTAATAATAAATAGTCAGCAACTCACAAAATTACTCTAGTTTTTTTAAATATTATCAATAACTAATTATTTGAATGGACAACAATCCAATATCTCTAATCGTGCTTATTTTCCACCCGAGTAGACCCGAACGTAATTCGACACATCCCAACCGCAGGTTTTGGCTGAGCCGAAATTCGAAACCAAAACCGCGGCTAAAACTCGTTTTATAGGCCGAAACTGGCCGAAATCGAAAATTCGGTCGGTCACTGGTTATTTTAATTTCAAACTTGTACCTTTACTAATACAACCGTGCGGTGGTAAATTCTGCTTAATATTATTTAAACAGTAATCCACGCATTGCCGATGTCCAAGTTTAACCTTTTGCCCTTAGTCAGAGTAATGAATAATGTTCTCACACATTTTCCACTGACCCTGTTTTTCCTAATGCGTTTCGGTGTCTCTCACTGCTATCAGCATCTCCTTAAATACTATCTTATCGGTGACACCGTGTTATTCCTAACCTGCCGTTTCAACAGCAACAACGACGGTTTCTTAAATTGGATAAACTTTACAATTAGAGAAAATAAAAGCTCAAAAACTACACAGAAAATGGAAAATTTAACATGATAATATCGTCGGGTTTCTGGCACAAGTTAGTTACTATGAATGTTCGGAAAAATAAATGTGTTCATAAATGGCATAAAATCATATTTATTTTAAAAGCAAATATATATATTATGTATTTTAGAAATACAAAATGAACATTTTATAATATTCAGCTTACAGTTTTATTTGAATTGTTGATTTGGGATATGCTTTTTACTTTCAAAGTGCAATATCTTTCAACTAGTTACTAGTACTAACAGAATGCAGATAATGAGCAGTAGACGAGATATAGGCGCATTAGCAAAGGTTGCATGTCTGTAACAAATAATAATTTATTTAAAATGTATCTTTTCATTGCAATATTTTATTTTATTTTTATTTATTAAGGAAAAACAACAGTTGTTATATAAGAATACAAAATATAAAAAATAGTACATACATCCAGTTAAAGATTTTGTCAAATATAATGAGAGAACATGTTACACAGTAAAAAGAAAAATGATATATTATATAAGACACGAGGGAAAAAAAAGAGCTTGTAAGAATGTTAAGGGATGAGGAAATAGATGGAGGAGTGGAGGAGAGGGATGTTCATAATATATATATATAATTCGAAAATTTTGATATTTTAATAAAATAAATATAATTAAAGGAACATAAACTTATTACACACTGACAAATGTTTCATTTTACAGTGTTTCAAAAAGTTTTATATGCATTTAATAGCCCCCTTTTTGATCTGTTTATTTATTTTTTTGGAAACAATGTAAATTTTACGTAAGTCGGCTTATTGCCAAACGGTAATTTCGTCCAACCGACCAATTAAATAAAAGTTTTATTTACATAATTCAAATTACAAAACATATTCAATAAAATAAAATTAAAAGCTAATGAAATACGAAAATATAAGTAACTGTGTTTGTATATAAATAACCTTAAATCAATATATTACTCGATGGAAAAGAGAATAAAGAGCAAATATGAAAGGAGGAGAGATTAAGGAAGATAGATCTCTTAGACGAATGTGTGGGAAATCAATGTATGACAGGGTTACGAATGATGAAATCAGGCGAGAGTGTACATCTGAGACAAGTATAATTGATAAGATTAAGAAAGGGTCTCTGAGATGGTTTGGTCACGTAGAACGAATGGACGACGAGAGAATGGTAAAACAAGTATATATGGCAAAAATGAACGGCAACGTTAGACGAGGACGACCAAGGAAGACGTGGCATGATCAGATAAACCAAAATCTTAAGTCTGGTCATGTCAAAAGCAGACAGAACCGAAGGGCATGTATGACAAGATGTATGAATGTGGAAGAAGCTAGGATTGTATGCCAGGATAGACGTGTGTGGCGGTCCATTCTCTCTGCCTACCCCTACGGGGAAATGGCGTGATGGTAGTAGTAGTAGTAGTAGTAGTAGTAGAAGGAGATGTTTCTTCAGACAGAATCTAAACAGAGACACTGTATTAACATCTTTTATAGTGGATGGGAGATGATTCCACAGTCGAGCTTCATGGACACTATATAAGTTAGAGAAGAAAGAGGAATTGTGGATGGGTATTGAGATACCTTTTTTCATATATGCTACTATTACATATAACATACACATTAAACGACATCGAAACAATTTAAAGTTTTCGTTTATATAAGAAATAAAAAAGTTTGAGCATAAAATCTTGCGAAATTTTTAGTACTATTTTCTTTCGCTAACTTTTTTGGACGATTTTCAGCTTTTATACATTTCTTTTGTGTAAATTGTATAGTTCTTGGCAGCTTGTGTAATATTCCTTCAAATAATGTTCATTCTGCAACGCATTATTTCAACTGCTTACGTCATACCATTATATTGAATACGTATCTCCAATTATGTCTTTGTATTTTATTCCTATATGTCCATTACAATATGTACAAGAAATATCTCTATCAAATACATTTTCATTATCTATCAGCGAAATTCCGCGGATGGTTGTAATCAAAGCTTACGTAATAGTTCGATTTAGCCTAAATCGTGATGCCTTAAATAAATCATTCGATATTTACAGCGGTCAAAATATTTCCATTGGAATAGTTTCTTGCCATTTTGATTTTAGAATTTAGAACATAAACAAATATTAACATGACATTACGATTGCGGTTTAAATGTCTCAAATACATATATATCATGTCATGACGTCACGCGTCGGTCCTAATCTTACTTTTGTTCAGAGGAGAGTAAAAACAGTTTTTTTTTTAGTAGCAAATGTATGGAAGCGAAGTTTTCTTTTAGGTACATGTACATTTTTTGAATAATTGAACGAATAAACAAGTTCTACACATATATTATTTAAATTCCTAACCGAAATCGCCAAAATATCATTGTTGACCATTTGCGGGTTTACGAGTTTTACAAATTAGGGTGACAGTATTGATTTCAAGATTTTGCCCTAAATAATGCATATTTTTCAGAATGCTGACAAATTTTCGTCTAAGGGGTCCTATTCTTAAAAATTTCTGCTATTATACTTGTACTTTGAGATGGGACGAATCTCATTAACAACATATTTTTCGTGCTTTTTTTAATTCTTGACGTAAAGCGAATGGACTGCGAAAGAGCGGCTAAAAATATTTACGATGCGAATTTTAATGGACGCAGAAATCGCGGAGAACTGCAAAAAAATTGCGTAACCAAATACAACAAATATTTGTTTGAAGATGGACATGTCAAAAGTCTGAAAAACCGGCGCCCGTTTATGAGAAGATGCATGAATGTAGAGAAGGAGCGAGGTTTGTATGCAATGGTAGAGTGATTTGGCGTTCTACCATTTCTGCTTATCCCTACGGGGAAGCGGCGTGATGGTTTCTTTACTTTCTCATAAAAAATATCCACATTATCAATATGCCAAAAGAGCAAGAGAACTGTTCATAAAATAACTCCTTCAGAGTCAACGAATATGGTTCAACATAGAGGTAGCTCATCCGTGTATCAAGCTTATTGTTTTTGAAGTAGGTGTCATGCTTAAATATTGCTTGCCCCTTTTATTTGTAGTAACATAAACTTAAGTACTATATTACCTTTCCATTCGACTCTGTACTCTGTACATACATAGAATACAATAAATTATCTAACTCGTGAACATACTAGACTAGCGTTATATTCCTTTGCAACAGTATTTTTCAATATGTGGATCGCGGCCCCCAGGGGAGTCGCAAATCCTTGGTCACAATAATAATAATCAAAAGATGGTCGCGGTCACAATAAAGGCAAATATAAAAAGCTAGGGGTTTAGGTTCTACACTACAGTATACAATCATTTTTGAGAGAAGGCTGTGCCTTTTGTTTTTTACTCAATTAACCCACTGCGGTATAATTAAATAGATATGATGTTTTATAGAACTATAGGTTCAAATTATATTCTAAAAATGAGCCTTGTCGCGTAAGCCGTATCAACATTGCCGTGCAAAACGTGTAGTAAAGTAAAAAAGATTAACTGTCTATCCCAGTTTACTGTGAATTCAAATATGTATGTCGCGCAAGATAAGTTCCGGAACCTATAGAACACAAGACAAGGGTGCTTAGTGCCGCATCTAATGTATACGTCATATATGTCAATGAATTAACCAATTTATTTTTGAATTTTGAAGTCCATGTATTTATTTCTCTTTTTAGTTTTCATGTTTACTATTGAAGAGAACGTTAGTTTACATACATTAGCTTTCCTTGCCAGATCTGTATATTATTATTATTTTAATTTTTAGCGAGCAGCTTAAAACTGTTATACCTAAATATACCTAAGTATATATCCGACCTTATAGTTCTTTTTAAAATTTTCAACTCACTCTTTGATGCGCCTGAACTACTGAGCTCAATAAAATTAAATATCCCAACTAGAAACGTCAGACAAAACTTACTCTTTCATACCGATAGCCATAGAACTAACTATGGTTTTTATTCCCCTATGCCCAGAATTCTTAGGTCTGCCAACAAATATTCCAGTCTTGATTTCTTTGATAACAAGTTTTCTTCTTTCAAACGATTACTGAATCAAATTTAATTATAAACACCTCTCTCCCGCTTCCACTCCCACAAAGTCTAATATAAACCATTGAGTCTTTTTAATTTCTTATAATAATTTTCTATGCGTAAATGTGTCCATAAAATGCCCATTGGGCGTATATATAAATAAATATTTTAATGAAAGTTGGTTGTTGCCTCACTATGTGATTTTATGGTGATTTTCCTCGAGCCTCACCACTATAATGAGGCCTTCTGGCCTTTTGTGGTGCAAAAGAAAATCTCCTGTATTTTGTAGGCTGTAGGCTGTTGTTTTTAAAAAAAAATCTAATCCATTTTTTTACTGATTGAGACTACACGTTGAGACCAGCTCTTGTGGCAGCTTATTCCAACCACCAACAACCCAGCTCAGGAAATGTTTCTATGATGTTAGGTTGAATCTGGTTTTCTCCTGTGGCCTCAAATTCGGGCATCTTGTTTAAGCTCTTTCTCTTCACTCAAAAGACGTCAATCTTATGGGGATTAAATTCCATTTTGGGTATGCCGTATAAATCTTATAGATCTGCTGTTGACAGTCCGCTGCCCCTGCTCCTACCATGCACTTGATTTCTCGATAATCAATAATATGGTTTTAATAGAAAGAAAATTAAATACGTATTCGTTGAAATCGCTGAAATACGAGTAGTTATAATAAAATTAAGATCCTAGTGGATCACCATACTTTTTTGCTCTTAAAGAGGTCCCGTATTAAAAAAGATTGAAAAACACTGCTTTACAAAATCACTTAACAATCCCTGTGCGTACATAATATTGTTGGAAAATACATCAATTCACGTGTCAGGTTTGTAGGTGCGTGTAGTGTATAGATTACCTCATCTTAATCCATTGTCCCTATTTTCCCACGACCCTGCAATTTTTCCTATAAATATTTCCACGTAATTTATCACTTCGATAATAATCAATTGTTTGTTCTGCATGTTTGGACCAATATGGACACTAATGTATTATCGTTATGGCATAGTTGACTTATTACGCGTGATGCGTCTGGATTACCGTATCGAGTGTTTGTATTACCTGTCTCATTATGTAACCTTGGCGGAAAATTATTCTAAATGTTTATGGTACTTTATAAAACTTATGTTTTCTCACAACGTTTATAAACACTCACTTGACAATGAGATCAGTACATACTAAAACATACCCTGCACATTGTGTATGCATTTTTTTTAAATGTACAATAATTATAGTGTCGTCATTAGCATAAAGGCAGTGTTTTGTCAAAAATCACAAAATGAGTTAAATATGAGGCGAAAGCCATTAGACAAAAAATCTGTACAAAAAACGATACACTATTTTTCGCTAGCAATATACGTATTGTATTATTATTTATATAGGATTCATTGAATCTCTCATAAACGTCTATAAAATTATAACTTTATAATATAATTCAACAATTGGTCAATTAAACGTAACAAACGAATAAATTTAATTCAACAAACTAAAATCTTTAAATTAAAATCAATAAACACGAATCTAATGCCAAGCTGTCTGTCTTGCCCTGCAACGACTCTATAGAAGCTCTTTCCACGTCCGGGCTTTGATTGACAAAATCTTTAATTTTTTTGTTGGCAAAACCTGAATTTTAAGAGGTGCCTTGTTGTAGAATCGGATGCAGTTTAAGGCAAAATACTTATTATTTTTTTGCTGTCTAGTAGTGGGCACAACTAGCATATCTTTATTTTTAGTGTTGAACCTATGGAAATCTCTGTTACTCCTAAAATCATCAATATTTTTATGAACATGTTTCAAGTTTTCATAAATATTTAGACATACATAAATAAATTAACATCGGTTCTAGTTTTCAATTGGAAAAGGGGAAAAAGGTGGGAATAGAGGAGATATTAAGGAAGAGAAAGGAGGTGTTTCTTCAGGCTTAATTTAAATAGAGATATTAAATAAATATCTTTGACAGTTCTTGGGATGAATCCACGATCAAACTGCGTGGACGCTATAAGTTTAAAAAAATGAGGAATTGTTGGTGGAAATTATGTGGGTGCTTTGAGAATTATATCGAAGAGCTGAACTATGAACTTATACCTAAACCTAAGCATTAGAATATTTCACGGAGGATACTGCCGTCATGTAATCAGCAAAAGGGCAGTTTTTTAGTCAAAAATCACAAAATGAGTTAAATATGAAGTAATGTTCTAATTAATGAAAACAAGGAATTTATAACCATTTGATATATGATGGTATTAGAAGCAAACTTCAAAACAAGAAAAAAATTGAAGGAGAATACATTATTAACTTTTTTTTTGTTTTTTTTTGTGTCCTCTTACTATCTTTATTTGGAAAAAACGGACACGTTTTATGTTAACACTCAATATTATTAAAAACATTATAATGTTTTTCATTCACTTTGTTTACAGATGCTCTTTATCAATTTTGATGGGTTGCTCTCTATCAAGTTTATTTTATATCCGTGTTTATCTGACGACATCGGTCTTCAAGATGTCGCTACGAGTTTAAGTTAAATATAATTATTTAATTAATGTCTTTACATTCAATCCGCCATATGATTTCAAAATTGTTTCTCGGCCTTTTTTCATATTATTTGCGCCTTGTACAAAACCAGCAAAGATTGCATAAAAATATACGCATTGTGAATCACTTCGAGTTCAATATATTTATCGATTTCAATAATAAGAGTTATGCGTGTACATCTGTTACCTCATATTAATACGTAACTTGATTTATTCGACATAGGAAACTAGTTTCCCGAGTAAATAATGCATTATGTAAATACTGATTTACGTAATAGCAGAATATAACGACATCAGTAAACGCATAAACAAAATTAGGTTAATGTCACAAGTTTTATCGATCAAACAAAAAATACTTATGATTCGGGACAACGTTTTGATACGATGCGCTTAATTTTTTTTTTATACTAATTAAAACGAAATTGAACGTGGTTACATTACATTATTTTTTTCTCAATTCAAATTCGATTCTAACGTAATCGACGTTCATTTGTAATATTATTATTTATAATTTACTTTATTTTTTTATAGTCAAATAAAAAAAATTATAGTCAAATATAGTTAATTGCACTTTTCACCGGATAGTATTTTCCTTAAATAATTTTTTGTATATTTTGTATACATATGACTTTTCTGTCTACCGGTTTTAAGACGTACCCGTCTCTTCATCCGGACACTGATTACATTTGTATGCAAATCTCTTATACACCTTCACTATCTTAATTAGAGATGAAAAGGATAGCTGATATCCAGCCTATCCGGCTTATTTTACTATTGGCTAGATACCGGATAGTAGCTCAGTATCCGTCGGATACCGAATATTTATTTAACTTCGAAAATTTCATGAAATCAACGCTACTTAATTGGTTTTCTGATATCGATCGTTTTCAAAACTACGTTCGTCAATATTCAATATACACTCAAGAAAAAGAATTTAACCCGTAAATAAAAAATGTTTATAAATGATAATTTTTTGATTAAAAATATATTTGCGTAAAAAAATAAAGCGCAAGGGGTTAAATTACAAAAAAACACAATATAATGATTGCAATTACTAACTTATAACTACTTTTTGTTTTATGGATATTAAATTTTTCGTTTTTTACTATGAGATTTTAAATTCGAGTACCGGGGTGTTTTTATTGTTTTATTAGGCTTAGGGGCTTAATAGCTGCACAAAAATATTAATAGTGAAACCGGTAGACAGTCACAGACAGTCAGTATGTGATTATATACAAATATTCACTAACGTTTATTGAAATGCTTGAGCCCAAAGTTAATTCATTGAATATTCGTAATAAGTATTTTTATTTTGTTTATTTGATAATGTAATAATTGATCTTGTATAGCTGATAATAGGCTTGATTTTCCATTCTGTTTTCTCCTGAGAACTGTTTTTTTTTACTAACACGATTTAGAAAAAAAATGTTTTTCATGCTTTTGTTATTTTTTATTTAATTTATTATTATTGTTTAATTGCTATATCGAAAACAGAAGATTGAAAAATTTGGTTTAAATAAAATATGATTATAAAAAAGTCGCAACTAAATTAAGAAAGTCTAAGAAAATCGTTTATTGTGTTATTTTAATAAATACAAATAAGGTTTCTTGCAAAGCGGATTGCGGTATCGACAAGTCGATAATGGAATTTAGAATCCGCTACAAAATTGTAGAAATACCTCTCGGCTACATAACTGAAATTTCCTTCAGAAACGGTAAAGTTTAGCGAATTTCTTAATGCAACTTTCAAGGCAAATTTTCCTCAAAATTCGGACGATCGAGGTTATACTTGTAATAAAAATCCTTATGTAAACAAACTCTGAAATCGCTAATCCTTTTTGTCTGAATAAACAGAAGGCGAAACAGTGCTTGTAAATTAATTTCTTAAGTGCTACACGGAGCTTTGGACATAAAATTCCATTTGTTTAATGTGTTTGCCCTTGGGAAGTAATGTTTTTGGTCTTTGCGAATCTAAATCAATAAGATCAAAGATGTAATGGATATGTTTTTGATGTATGTGATTCATTAATGTGGTCTTCAAACAACGAATCCATGACATATCTCCAGAATATTAACGATTCAGCTACGAAGTATGCGTTTCCTTTGTATTTTTAGTCAAAGATTTTAGCGACTGTCTTGTAAGCTGTCATTCACATCAGATACAATAAATCAGTAGTCATATAGTTAATAAGACAAAGGAATATTCCGTATAAGGATTCTATGAAAAAAATTGCCTTTAAATGTGTATATTAATATATGCTAAAATGTATTCTAACATACGTCACATTCGGTTTAATCCTAACTTAAAACACCAAAACAACGCAAGTGTAAAAATTACAAATTTATATTGTTGATTACTTTTATGATTCATTTGCCTTAATACCAAACCAGGTCATTTGTTGTGTCCGAAACAGAATTAACATATATTCAAAGCATTGTTTTAATTGGTTTTCTATTTATATTCTCCTCATTTTAATTAATTCTATAATTATGACACTTCAATTTAATCTAAATAACGCTTTATCTTACTTGTTTGATACAAATTCATAGGCCCTGATCGAAAATCTAAAACCTCTTTTTAAAGGGTGTTATTTTTAACATGTTTCCAAATATACCGGTATTAATATTTTTATTATCAAAGGTACCTGCTTTGAATATAAATACCAACTTAAATTTTATGTCCCTAATTTATTACAATCCATGATATCAATTCAATCCAGAAACGTTTTTTATTTGATTAAATTCATATACTCAATTCTCAACCGGTTTTTCAACGAACTAACTAATATCCGATGAACTCGAGTCAAGTCGTAAAAAAATTTCCAGCAATCATTCTAATCGAAGCATTTTTTCCATCGCCCCGGAGCGTATTTACTTCGTCAATTATTATGTAATATTATAAAGAGCACATTAGCAAAAGGCCGCATTTCACTTATAAGTCGTATATTTCTGAATCGGAAATTTAGCCAAAGTGGCTTATTGTGTTAACACATTTTAAATAGAAGTATTTTCTACGAACATATGTAGATATATTAATAAAAAATCTATAAATGTAGTTCAATTAATAAGAAGAGCCTACAAATATTAAACATTATTCAATATTTTTATTTTAAAAATTATACATCCACAAATAACAGATTGGGTTCAATTTTAGATTTTAAAAGGTGACTTTTAACAGATAAGTGTTAATAGTGTTGGAATTATTAATAAAATTTAAATAATAAAAAATATTTTTTACGTATTTTTTTACTTATTTTAAACACTGAAAGTTAATAAATTGAGAATATAAATACTTTTTACTCCCTTTTTCTTATAAAATTCTATATTTTTTTACAAAATTCTTTATTTTAGAGGCTCGTCAGCAGGTGATATTCGATCTATTTATGTAGGTATATTGATTTCTTTTAAAATCAGTGAACATTCGAACATATCAACTTATATTACGTACTATGTTTTAATTAATAATTTGTATTGATAAATCATTGTCTCTTTCTTACAAAACGCTGCCGATTTTATTATCTTCATACTGCTCTTCCGATTGAAAAAATACCGAAGATTTTTTTCTGATAAAAGTTTGTAGAAGAATATCGTATTTCTTATTCGGCGGCAAAGTTCCTAAACGGAAATTCCGAAACGTCTCTTATAATGGAAATAATACTGTGAACGTGTGAACTGAGACAGGGCTCAAGTACGAATACCAATGATTTTTTTTTCTTATATGTATATTGTAAATATTGTTCATTGGTATTTGGTATATGTTTTCAAATATTTACTGTTATGTAACTTAACACTGTTTCGTTAATATGTTCAGTGAAACATTTAGATCTAATTTAATATAATATCAAATTATACGGTTAAATTGACCTAAAAAGATCTACTTTCATATTTTGCTATCAAAATATCACACCTTTATTTTGTACTTAGGTTATAAGTACTCATTGTATATTATAAAAATACGTAAAAGATCATTCGTATCCTAACACAACATAGACAAATTTCAAATATTTATTTTTGTGAATCAATTTTTAGATTTTCATACCTTATTAATATTATTTAATTGCTTTGACTTTTTTTATAACAGCCTTCATTTATTTTTTGTCCATATGTATAAATTGTTTATTCAATTAAAATTTCATAAATAACACTAGCAAATTTAATAATATTGTTATTATCTCGAATTTGGTCAACATAACTCAACATTTAATTATTTTCACGAACATTATTTTTACGAAAACAAAAGACAATCATTACATAATGAAGTAGCCAATAAATTACATTTTTATAACAAATTTATTTATTAAAGTGTTTCCTACTAAACACCTGTATTTCCTTTTTTATGTTTTTGCTCGCGGCCATAAATTGGAGCCACACATTATTTTTGTTGTACGGAATATAGTATTAAAAATATAACGATATTAATTTTCCAGTAGTACATATTATGTATAATGTATATACACACGTATATTCCCTGGGTAGATTATTTATTCTTTACAGTTTTTATAAAGTATTTTAAAAATACACTAGTCTAGCTCGTGCCTAATTTTATTACTATGAAAAAAATGCCTTTTTTACAATTAGTACAGGTATTTAGAATACTGCATCAAATTTAAATTATTAAATACATTATTAATTTTTGACCTTTTCAATTCATTTAGTTTTTACAATTTGTACGGAGACTAGATACTAGATACCTACGTTCAATTTTTATAGTGTGAATTAAAATATTTAATTGAGGTAACGATAAAATGTAGCAAAATTGGATTTGTATCTAATGGTTTGATATGGAACTCATAAATTAATTACAAATGTATAGTTAACTCACGTCTCTTTGTTACAAAATTTAGTGAGCACATTATTTCTTTTTAAAGTGAAATTACGTTCGCCTTTAAATAAGATTTTTATATACTGTGGTTTTCTAGTAAAGCGAGAAACAAAATAATTCCCTGGACAATGATAATAAGAAGTATTAAAAAGCATAATATTCTGGAAAAAAAAGCGAATTTATTTTACAAATAATCACAAAATCTGTCTTTTTTTATTTTTTATGATAGACAATGACATTACAATAGCTAATCATTTGAGAGGACAACAATCTAATATCTCTAATTGTGCTTATTTTTTGACCGAGTACAGCCGAACGCCATCCGACACATCCCGACCGCAAGTTTCGGCTAATTTTTGTCCGAAACTCGTTTTATCAGCCGAAACTGAAATTTCGCTCGGTCACTAATACATGGTTAAGATCCTTCTTATTCGATAAATATTTTTCTTCGCTCTACAAAATTTGAGCAATACAATTAATTTATTACTAAATAATTGCAACGCAATGTTTTCTTACTTCGTTTCCATTAGCATTTTGTTGAATACATGTCCATATATTACTTTTAATCGTCACCTTGGCACTTAACCTATCTATCTATACGCGACCGCCTGTTAGCAAATGATGTCATGTAAGTCTTGTGAGATTTAATCTGCAGAAATATTGTAGGTATTGCCAGTAAATAAATAATACGATGTTTTATTCCATTACACGAATCTACAATTCCTTTTGTCGATAAATTGCCTGATATAATCCAGGCCCCACGGCCTCGATTACATTCGGAAAGCATTTATCTTCAATTTTATCTCCAAAGCAAAATTAAGTTTCTGTATGAAAAGCAGAAAATGTGTGCATTGTTTTCTTCCAAACATGTTCAATTATAGGTTACTGACAAAGAAACTTCTAATTTTTATGCAAATATGCTCATTTTCCCATACAAATATCGATTTTTTCTTTATAGATAGTCGAAGATAACTCTGTTAACTTCCCACTGTAATCGGGTCCCTGGTTACAGTGAGTCGATAAATAGTTAATCAATGTTTTAATGTTTGCTGATATAATAAAATCTTATTTTTCAAATCAAAAATGAGAATGTTTTTTTTTTACCTAGTAACAATACAAATACTGTAAGTTTTTAAAAAATTGTATTAAAAATATGATTTAAAAATGTGTATTGTAAAGACACGTAACTTTGCCGTCACCATTCGTAAATTACATACTTCATCAATCATAATCGTATTAAGCTTTTATGAAGGAAATCTGTATTCAAAGGAGCTTTTCAGGATTGGATATACTTTACAGTGCTTATGATCTGTCATTGGCTGGCCACTTTACGTACTTGTAACATTCAACATACCGCCTATGTTTAATCATCTATATTCCTTTATTCCATCTGTTGATCTTCGTGATGTTAAAGAGCTTAAACCTTTATCGATGCGGGTGAGATTCTTGAAGAGTTGTTTCCAGGAGTTTTTTATATTTTTTTAAAATTTAATTTTTTTGTTTTTTTACAATAAAAATAAGTGATAAAAAGTATTAAAAAAATAAAGCATAATTACATAGCAATAAAATACATATTAATAGTAAAAATAGTAAACAAAAAAATCCCACAAAGGCATGACCCGTTCGTGGGTATGCAAGAAAATGTTAATGAATTTTTGCTCCTATAATAAATAATGTACAGTTATAATATTGTTGTGTAACATAAGAAAGTTGCTTGCCCTTGAAGTGATTTTCACAAAAATGGCGCTATATAAATTATCCAAACATTATGTTGGTGAAATAATTCGGTCAGAATCTCACCCGCCTCAATAAAGGTTTTAGCTATTTTTCTTTGCAAAAAGCAACAGATAGAAGAATTGAAGAAATGTAGATGCTCAAACATAGGCCGAATGGTAAATGTTACACAGTGTGTAAAGTGGCCACTTAACTAGCCAATTACAGGTCATAAGCCCTGTTAATGTCTAAATTTCTTTATTTTCTTCTAGAAAATGTTCTTTATCTCTGTTGTAATATATTACCATTAATATCTTTCAAGGGCGTTGAATCCAGTTCTTGTCTTCAAAAAATTAGATAAACTCAAAATATTGTAAATTAAATAAACCCCTTTTTGCAAAACTAGGAGATAAAGATGACGTCACAAGTAAAAATAAACGCAGGGGTTGTAAAAATCGTTTTTTTTTTTTTTTATCCAAGTACAAATGATTTGTGGGCCACGTGAACTGAAATGATAGAGATAATCCAAAATAAGTTTCTGAGATATCTCTATATGAGAGAGTGCGGGTATTATCCTTGGCTCTACCCGACCGAGTTTCTCCAGGGTATGCTTGGCTACAACAGTTTAGAGACTAGAAGGAATGTGTATTTGACTACACATTTTTATCGATTGTTGCGCGGTATGATCGATAACTCTGAGATTTTGATGAGCATTGGTTTGTATGTTCCTGCTAATTACCTAATACAGCATCCGCATAGATTGTTTCATATTCCGATATACAGGACCAACCTGCCTATGGTTATGCCTGTTGGAAGGGCTACCGCTATGCTGAACAACATCGCTCTGGATGTTGATCTGTTCCATGTACCCGAAGGGGTTTTCCGGAGCAGGATTCTCCTACTTCTTTGACATAAGTCTCTTTCATGTATTTATTTTTTATAATATGTACGTGTTGAATATATGTTTGAAATGTAAATGTTGTATTTAAATAAATTAATTGAATTGAAAAAAAATAACAGATTTAATTTTTCAATTTTTTTTAGTTAATAAGTACGATACCTACGCAATGATTTTTTGTACAAAAAAAAACTGATTTCCTCATGAATATTAATTTTTAATAAATATTTTTTTTGATTTTCCTAGAATGTATTTCAGTATTTCATATAGCTTTCATCGCTTTAGAAATTAAATAAATATTATTTTAATGTGGTATTTTAATAGATTGACATGTTTATTCAATAATAAACAGAAGATAACCTCAATAGTAGTAATCTTGGTCAAAAATTAAATATTTTGATCATCATTTTATCCTGCGGTAGGTAACTCTATGTTTGTTTATCATCAGAACAGTATCCCAATACATAAACAAATTAATGTAATTTATAAATACGTAATATAGCTTATCTTTATATATATAATTCCTCTGTACGTGTGATGTCACCGTACTCCTCCTAAACGGCTTAACCGATTTATGTGCGGTTTTCGGAGAAATATAGATCTTTGCGCTGTGCGTGTTCGTAGATATTGAAATTTTCTCTCGAATATGTAAAAAATAAGCATAAATGTTTTATTCATCGATCTACCAGGGTTAAATTCGAGGAGAATGTATTTGCAAAAAAATGGAAAGATGTTGTTTTTTTGTATTTAAAAAAGTTTGTTTTTGAATGTTGACAAACAGCATTTGTTTTTTGTGGATCTCAATCAGATTATTTCCTTAAATTCCTTATAATTTCTACCCATTTATTTCTTTTTATTATAATTTTGGTAACACTTAAATAATATTAAATTCAATACATTTTGAAAAATCGTATTCCTACATAAGTACACCCCTTTGTTGGTGAGACGACCGGAGTTTGACGTTTGCAAAAATAATGCCATATTTGAAAAAATATTTATTTTAGGTTTTGGAATTCAATTATAAACAAGTACCTAGGTACCTAAAAATCAATGAAAAGTATTTTTCCAAGCTAATAAGCAGGCAAACCAACGCTCGGGCAGGACAACGCCTGTCGGGTCCGCTAGTGGTACATAAAATAGTAAGGTCTCCCAAAATCCGTGACATCAAAAGCCCCGTATTGAGTTGGGATATTTGAATCATGCATTAAAAGTTGAATCATACATGTTATTTAAAAATATAAAGTATCACCATGTGATCATCGCACAGCACTTTGTATGGACCCAACGATGAATAATAAACAAATGTATGCAATATCTCGCAGCAGTCTTCTCGTTTCTTGTAATCATTTATTGTCGTTATGTAACCACAGTGAACAATTCGCACATTTTAAAACTACCTTTTTGGTTTTTGAAATAAATGTAGGCATCAACGTTAGGTAAACTGAACAGTCAACTGCAGTACGCTATTATTATTACTATAGTTAGATGATTTATGTAGCGCCATTTTTGTTAAAATCACATCAAGGGCGCTATACAATAAATAAATATCCCTGTACGTCTTTTTTTACAGTAGTAGTGTATAAATTGTACTTGTTGGTCGTAAACGAATGTATTCAAAAGTGAATTTTTCCACACTTTCTCTTTTCAAAATAGATGGCACAGAAATTCTATTCATGACTTCAGTCAAAACCTTAGGTATTATCATTCATAAGCATTTAGGGTGGCACGATCAGGTTAACGAAGTTAGTCGTAAACTTTATAGCAGTTTGCACTCACTTAAAAGATTACAGAATTTCTTGCCAATTAATGTTAAGCAAACATTAGTCCAGAGCTTACTTCTTCCACTCTTTGACTATGCGGATGTATGTTATCCAGATGCTAACTCTGAATCACTTGATAAGTTAGAACGATTGCAGAATTTTTGTATTCGTTATATGTTTGATCTTTGCAAGTTTGATCACATAACCGAGTATCGCACGCAACTACACTGGCTCAGTATCAGGCATAGAAGAAACATTCACTTTCTATCACTTATTTTCAATATTTTAAATAATCCCACTTCGCCTGTTTCTCTGAGAGAGCTCATCCAACCTCTTTCACAACACGGACTATCTTTTCGTTCTAGTAACGAGAGAACCCTTTTAATACCCTGTCATCGCTCTAATTTTCTTGCCTCCTCTTTCACAGTAGATTACAAAATTTGATTATTTTATGGTTGATTACATTTTCATTTTGAAGTAAGATTACCAATCGTCTTGCAGCTACAAAGCGCATGGACGTGTGGAATTCTAGCAACTTAGAATTATATTAATAAATTTACAAAAAAAAAACATCCAGCATAGTAAATAATTTGTCAAGTGTTCATGCTAAAAAGTAAACAATGAAAAAAAATAGTAAGCACTGTTTCAAGATTATAGTTAATGAAATACATAAATATTATTATAACCTTATATTATTATTCTTATCAATGCGAGCCTGGGCTGGTATTCTGAACGGAATTGCACGCGAAGAGATCGCTCTGTTAGCGTGTATTCAGTACGTAAATACACGTAAAAAATGCGTTTTCTACGCACGCTTTTGCGTTAAGAATACCACCCCTAGACCCCGATTACAATGGGAAGTTAACAAAGTTATCTTCGACTTTCTATAAAGAAAAACCGATAATTGTGCACGAAAATGAGTTTATTAACATAAAAAATTTAAATATTTTCATAGGTCCGCTATAATTGAAGATGTTTTTTTTTTTTTTTAATGTATGCATATTTAGCTTTTCATACAGACAACGTAATTTTACTTTGTAGATAAAATTGAAGATGGATTATTACTTCCCATTGTAATCTGGGCCCTGGTCACTGTTGACATGGTGACACGTATTCAAAGGGTGCATTTTTGTATGATTTATTTCATGCTCTTCCAGTATTAGCTTTCATTTTGTGATTCGGGGTGTATAGCTTTCTCCTTCATTTGACGCCGTTAAGCTTGTGATGGTAATTCAACGCAACAAGTCGAAAAATTTGAAGGTCATTAAAAATATCTTGCAAAATGTGTTGACCCTTTTCACTATTTGCCCACGCTGGTGTTCACAATTCAATATCGGTAACCTAATAACTACATTATCTTAAGTGAGAAATTATTTATTATTTCAAATGCTGAAAAGTTCCTGATTGGCCCACTTTAGAATAACCCTTGACTTCCGAATAGAAGCTTACTAAGAGCAGAAAAATCCACTTTTACGAATAATAAACCTTTATAAATAAATTATACAGAGCAAGGTAAATAATAAATACAACTTCTCTAAATATATATTTATTCTTTTCTGACAAAATCTAAAATATTAGTCTGAATTTTTTTTTTATATTTTATTTTTTAATTAGTTATTTATTTGTTATTGTGTAATCAATAAGCATGTAACAGTTCGCTGTTTCCTGCTAGTATAACTTTATAACGGTAATAACAATAGATTAATCAAAATGAACGTGAAAACAGTACGTGTGAAAATTTCAAACAATTATTGTTACCAACTGTTGACAATTATTTATTTGGAATATTGTCAATACTTCTATACTGAAGATAAATAACACGCATTTTTCAGAGCTGCATTGTGCAGTCAGTTGGAATGTTTGTGGGAAAGTAGATACTATTTACAAGGAATATAATGTTATGAAAGCTTTTTTCCTTTCTCCGTGTGATTTACGTCGCAAGTGTGCACTGTCAAATTAAGGGCCTTTAGAGACAGGCATAAATTCACAATAGTAATGCATTCAATTTATATGCGATTGTCGGAAGTTGTCTATTGAAAGGAATAATCATAAGCCATAGCATGCTGATTGTTTCCGTGCCATGATAGAGGAACTACTGCCAGCGTGCCAGCCAATCGTGTCGTTTCTATCCAAAAGCTCTTAGTCAAAAAATTTTGACATTTTAATCAACATCACCATCTGAAGATGCTAACATCTAAGATTTTTTTACTCAAATTGGTTTACGGTTTGGAGATGTTATGTTTTGTCTTTTATTATAAAAATAAAAGTAAGAAATATGTCAATGAAAGGTCGTTGTATTTTTCCTTGCACTTCATGGATTTGCAATATATTAGTTGAACAGACCAACAACTTTCCCACATTTTTTTTCTTGTATTTCCACCTCTAACGCCCATGAATTTTGGTGTATTTTTTCAAAGAATTTTATTTTATATATTTATTTATTATTTTATGTATATTATATTATAGCGTCAGGGTAATTTTAAAAGTATTTACTAATCAAACTATGTATTTAACTCTACACTATGTGTCACTAGAATAGGCTTTTTGTCTGTATAATACTTCTCAAATTCATCGTACTCTAACTGTTAGACAATTTATGGCTTTATAAGTTTATTTATATTCTGTTTTACGTATATTTCAAACTGACTGTAATAAATTTACGGAAACATCCGTGATTTTTAAGAAGAACAAAGTAATTAATTTAATTTGATAATATTTTCAATTCAGTAGGAACGGTATTCTTTAAACTAAAATCACAAATTTGAATTCCACCCGCAACGAAAACCTTAAATTTCGTAACGTAGTCGCTGCTGATTTTTAAATATTTGTGTAAATTTTGGCAAGTGTATCTTGTATATTTATGTTTGTTTTCCCTTTCCCTAGGATTTCACAGGGTTCTGTAAGGAACATCTCTCCCGATCGCCATTTTGCGGAGGACGAGCCCCAAAATGGCGGGCGATCCTTTAGAGACGCCGGCGAACGTCACAAGCATGGCGGATCACAGCAAAATATGAGGAAAGCCGTTCTTAAAATCCAGACTATACTGAAATTCTCACCAACCGAACCCGGTACGATATCCTTCTGGCTTCGGCATCATTCGCTTTCAACGTGTCGGAGCATGTTCTCGACATTTCCAAAGCTTCCGCGACCTGTGTCGATTGAACCACACCCGGTCAGTTTCGTTATCATCCACGTCAATAATTCTTAATTAGTTCCATTATTTCCATTCATGTTAACTATAACAGCGCTCACGAACGTCACTCTCGCGAATCACTTCCAACTAATGGCATATCATAACAAATGGCTAACAATGATGTAATAAGTAATAAGTCAGATCATTCCCGCTAAGATATAAAAATCACCATTCATTCAGCATCAATTATTGTAACAACTACATTCATACAATGTTATTACGGACATTGATTATTGCCTATTATTAATGTTGACACGTGTTTACTTGTATAACTCAAACCTGTAATCAAATGTTTAATTACTAAAACACGTAACTATCGACTTGAACGATAATTATGTTTTGATTTTTGTTGAGAATAATAAACTCAAAATTTAACTTTAATCATATTCCTAACAACGGCGAGGTGCTATTTTATCTTATTTACAGTTCCTATCGCTGCAATGGCTCGTTTAAATTCGTCTAAAGCTCTTCAGCCGGTTTCTACTCGAGTTCCCTGAAACTACCGTGAAGAATCGTGTCTAGGTGCTAAGAGTGGGCGACTTACACACATTAATAAACGGAGCTTTTGAGCTTTGTACCAACCGCCGAAGTTGACAGCCCTTTTCTTGGAAGAAACGGCTATTAAGTTCTCGGAGACAAAAAATAACTAAAAAAAACCCTCTTAACACAAACGGGTGAAGCTTGTAAAATAAACTGTTTTATTATAAATTATAATAAACGGTACAATACAAAATTTCAAAACAATAACGCCCGTATAAATATGAATGATTGAAAATATAATATTATGAACCATTCAAAAAATTTATTTTATCACATTGCGATTTCTAGTTTATCATGTTCTCTTGATTTCTTGCTATTCCTTCTAAGAAATGTTTAAAAAGAAAGGATCTTGATTTTAAATCCAATTAGATTCATTTCAACGACTTTTATCGTATTTCCTGATATGTATAAAACCTTTAATAATATTACACAGTTGAAAGATTCTTTACACTCATTATTTATAATGATATCTGATTTTTGTTGTTGAAACCGTTCCTTTTTACTAAGATCGTATCGTCCCAATTTACACAATGGACTCTATATTCATTGTTTAAATTTATTTGCTTCTTTACGAGTGCTGATTAATGATATTTATACTATAAATAATATTATGTGCCTATTCACGATTCGTTATAATCTATTAAATTCAAGACGGACCATTGTTTTCCAAATACAATCTCAGGATATAATTTATATTTAAAATGTTTGGCTACTTTCGATTTTAGTAGAAATTATTTGACTTATTTCAATTACCATGTAATAGCACAACTCATTTATATTCAGAAGTATCATTTTATATTTTCCCCGAAGTTCTTACGTATCAAATTTTAATGTGTATATATGTATTTACACATGATAATGCATTATCACTCTTACTATTCTTTTTTCGCAAATTATTTATTGCATTGTGTTTCGTATCAGTGCTAGTACCTATACCTACAGGAATCAATGGATAAAATGGTTTTGTGATATTGAACAAGTGAGAGTTTAAAACGGCTACATTTTGCCAAAATCAATTTCATTTTGACGCCTGTGGTAGTAGAATGCATTTACAATTTCGCATTCTAAAGCCCCGCATTACTGTCGTGTTCTTGTTATTAAAATATAAAATCAAACAAACTACAAGACCTCGAGGCTGACATGGACATAAAAACATTATTTTTTGTTTACAGAGTAAACATTATGCTGATTTTAAATAAAGTATTCGCAATACTCATTCTTTGAACTAAACCAGTTGCGTATTCGTGTTTAATTTCTTTATTTATCTAAGCAAGTTTAATGTAGTCACTTGATTGACGCAATTTCCCTTGACGCGCCTATTTTTAAATTATCAATTTATTTCGTGCTTTGATTATTTTTAATTTGGATAATATTACTATGCGCTCGTAAAGTACTTACATATCGGCAACAATTAATCAGCGAGTTAATCAAACATAATATTAAGCTATCTCCCACGGTAAGTTTTTAATTATTTTCGTAGTTTCTAATAGGTAAATCATGATCGCTCTTCTGTATTTGCACAAGAAATCAACAAAATAATTATATTTTATTGCTTTTAATCAGAACCTATAATTATATGTAAAGAATCAACATTCGTTTTAATTTTGATTGTTTTTTCTCTAATTTCTGTTCATTCCGCGTTTAATTCATTACCCACGAGAAGAGCAATTTTTCATGGAAAGGTAATTTCTCTCGCGGTGGTTCAGCGGATCTCTCGCTCGCCATATGGTTATGGGTAATGTTCACCATTATCCAAGTCCTGAGTACTACATACATAACATTTCGTGTCGTGCTTCTGTTAATTTGTTTCGCTACAAGAAGTTTCTATCTCCTTTCCTTTTCCTCGTGTTCCCAGTTAGAACATCACTTCTCTCGGCAGCAAATTATGCATTGTCACTGTGAATGCATGTTATTTGTATGATTGCATGTCTTGATTTCAACCTGACAACAGCAATATGGTTTGCTCTAGTCTAATGCGCGGGATGAGAAAAACCCCGAGCGTATTACAGCAATTATTCACATCTTTGTTTTGTATTTGTTTGGAAAACCAACGTTTCTTCATATTTACGCAGTTTTACAGTCCATAAATATTGCATGAGCTCAGAACCAATAGTTTCTACGAATTGTACAATGTAAATAATTTAATGTACCCATATACTATAAAATGCAGAAAAACATAGGTATTAAATTTGTATTACATGAGGCGGGATTAGAACGGAGGCGCAGTAGAGAAGATACAAAAGAAAGGGGAGATTAAAAAATATACATATTTTATATCATAGCTCCTGTCTTTATATAGAATTATGTATAAGTGCTTATTACTGTGCGACTATAGGATATTAATTCTAAAGTCTATATATTTTTTTACTAAATATTGTACACAGAGCAAGGCTTACGAAAAAAAGCTTTTTTGGCGTATTTATGTTTTTATTTTATTTATTTATGTTTGTTTATTCAGAAAAACAACAGCAGCACAAACAAAATATACATAACATTATAAAAAAACATCAAATAAAGCCAAATCAGTCTTCTACATAAATACAATTATAAAAAGAGGGTTTTTAGTAGGACGCAAAAATATACTGAACACTAGGATGTATATCTATTTCTATTTCTTTACTTTGTTACATTTATAACCTCGCATTCTAATTGAATACTGTTACATTTAGCATTTTTAATATTATGCTTTGTAGTTCTATACAGGAATGTTTTATATAATAATTATTTAATATCACCTGCCCATCCAGAAAGACCCGTAGGGGATATGTAAATCACATCTGGGGAGACGAAGATTTGCATATGTTTAAACATCGTAGAACAACCAAATTTCCTGGTAACACACGAGGTTGTTTGACCGCCATGACCATATAAATATCAAACTTGTTTGAAGTGTATCGATTAATAAAAATCCGATCGGTCATTTATCAATCCTTTCAATAGGTTCGCGCAACGTTACCAAATAATTTCCCGCCAAGTTTGATTCATTTTTACGGGCGCCATCTTGTGTTGGGATGAATGACGCCGCGCATGGTCCTAGTGACTAGTAATTTCATAATTTAGCATACACGCTGTAAATTGAAAACATAAGAACAACACAAGAAACTTGCAAAAGTACTTAATTTGAAAGTTTTTTTTATTAAAACTCATTAAACTGTCGCTGCATGGCAATATTCGGTACCTATTGACTAGGCCTACGTTCAAGGCACAATCGGAAAAAATAATTTTTGTTATTTAAAATAATTATTTGTATTCGATGTTCCTCTATGGGTAGATTCCAGTGGATTATATGCCTCTTTTGGTTTATATTTGGATCTACTTACTGAGGCCATATAAGGCAGTGGAATAGGCTCTCTTTCTCTTTTCTGCTCTTATTTTTCCCTGCTACTGCCTTGCTTGCCCTGCTCCCGAAACAACAGTCGTGTCCCTGCAATACCAGAGTCCCCCTAAGTTACCTTAAATCTTCCAACGCCCTTCATTATATAGTCCACAGCTACAGAAATATAAGAAATATGACGAAAGCTTTACAATAATTAATTTTTCAGAAATATATCTTTGCAATGCTGTGAAATAATAGCAATTTAGCAAACCATAACACCACATATAAGTTGAATGAAAATAGCAATAATTGCAATCAGTGCATGTGACGTTCATTGTGCGCAGGCGCCTGGCTGCCCACGCGCCTAATATGGAACCGCTTCTCTTTAGCACAATTACTTAGCCATGCTACACACATTCACACGTCACAAGTACACACACATTCACACGTCACAAGTACACGTGGCCTTGGCTGCAGTTGGCATAACAGGAATCGTACCCGATGTTTCGTTCAAACCTTTCGTAATGCAATCGCTGTTCAGAAACACTCTTAACGGGGAAACAACACCACCCACTACAGTATTTGATTTGCCTTTTAGAGAAACCTCAGAAAACTGTTTTTTTCACAGGGGAAACAAAAATCTAATCAGAAACAATATTGCTTGAAATATTTTTTACTAATAGTAAAATTCACATATAATTATATGTGAATGTGATGCTCTACACCATAAAAGAAGCCTCATCCTCGGGGACCTCTGATTAACCTGAGGATGTTAAAGAGCTCGCCCCCTACCTAATAGCTCGATACTTTACGGATCTGGGCTTAGAGGGGGAGATTTAGCAAAATGAGAACTCTTACTTTCCATGCAATAGCCAGACTCTTTAAAGACCTGGGTTTGGAGGGCGAGAACTATTCACTAGGACCTTCATAGGTCGCAGTGACGTCGGGAGCTTGTAAAGCACTGACTCCTACATTTAGGAAAAAAGTATGAAAATATAGCATTGTAATTTTTTTATAAAACTGATTTGCAAAATGTAGGCTGATGGTGTTTTTTTTTTATAGATATTTAGGCATCTTCAGAAATCATGATTCTTAAAGACATCTGCTTAGACGAAAAAATTGTTAAACTAAACCACAAAGTGGCTACTTGCCGTTTTAGAACATTTAATAATATGGGCATTATATTAGTAAATCTTAAATATTTGTATAAAACCACTTACCGACTTTTCTATGTCTACCGGTTTCGAGACGTACCCGTCTTTTTGTCAGGACACCAATTAAGCCAGTGTGCAAAACCACTATACACCTTTACCATAGTTGTTGCACAAAAACATAAAATCAACCATGCATTACTCGTTATACCAGAGAAAGGAAAATTCTGGACTCGGATTACAAACATTCATTTGGATGGAAAGAATTGAAAATACAAAATTAAAATACAACCACCATACGGATTCCTTGTTGGTGCATTTGCTATTACATCTATTTAAAAAATATATATTATTATTCATAGGCAGGCAGCCTTTGCTGGTGCGCCCGTGTCTAATGTACTGCTTTTTGTCCAAGTTCTTATTTCTTCACAAAAGCATCTGAACTGTCTTTGAACTGGCTGACCGAAATGGAATGGACAGCTAGGCTTGGCAATTTATTCCAGTCTGAAACCACCCTGCTGAAAAGGATGGATTTTTTTTATTGAGAAGGAATTAGGGACGATAGAGCTTCCGGTTATGCCCCAATAAATTTGTGTTGGGATTTAATTGATTTTTTTTAAATCCTCAAGTACAAAATAGTACTTTGGCGGACTTATTGCCAAAAACAATATCTTTTAGCCAATCAAAAATTAAATTGATCAAAAGAGTTAGTCAACTCTTCCTACTAAAAAACGAAAATATATGTCAAAATATCCATACATGAAAATATACCTTATTAATAAAAAATAACAGCTACAAATATATATATATATTGCATCTCGTGCAGGAAGCAGTACATAGGTATTTTGAATTGCATTTTTACATACAACATGAAATTTTATAAAATTATATTATTAAAATAACTTCTCATGGAACATATTCTAACCATACAACATTTAAAAGTATTTATAAACAGTCAAACAAACAACAACAAAAAATTGTAATAAGAAATAAGTGGATGAAAAAAATAAACAACATGTAACAATCACCTTTACCCCAAAAATGATCATCATCATCTTTCTATGTAATTCCGTGTCCATAAAGATCCTTTAGGCATCTCTGTCGGCTGCCCGCACCTGTGCATCCTCCCAAGTCATGTTCACGTCCCGTAGTTCTACCATAAATTGCCGACGAACAGTCAGCAGCGGGCTGTTTTGGGCCCTAGTGAGATGCCACAATTCGCATCCGCAGATGAGAATGGGTCTTATACCGGCGTTGTACATAACCCCAAAAATACCCTCCACAAACCGCTCCAGATAATACCCCTTTAGTTGGTACTTTCACCTTTCTTTCTGAAATTTCGTAAGAATCCGGTAACCCGTTTTAATCGCAGGAAACGTAATGGGGCACATAGAGCGATTACTATATTACGAGTATTTGCAGTTAATCGATCTACCCCGTGTTGTACTGATGGAAGTTACAGTTAAATGAATAACATATACTTCATACTGCGTGTTAATTTTTATTAGATTAATTATCCGCTTGTTCATCGATGAATCATAGCGATTACAATTTCATCCAGTTGCAGTCTAGGTCGATCAACCTTTTATAGAAACCTTACACACGCTGTACTTGAGTATCACTTTGATTACCGTAATCATCTCTATTACAGCTGGTTTCATAGTTTATTGCACTTATTATCAATAATATAAACGTCTATCAATGTATTTTAAATTATTGAGCATGGCTGACATTCGACAGGTAAATAATAGATGATTATCAACATTAGTTTCGTTTCAACTAATACAGGCTACGTTAATTGATTATTTGTTGCGCCTCTTGATCGACAACTTTGCATTTAACGACATGCTGATATTAAAAAATGAAAACCCCCACGAGACATGATACATTACCAACGAGCATCTTCACGTATTTCTTGAACTATTTTTTTGTTTATTCTCTGTCTTTTTTGAAGGTACATAAAATTAATTCTACAATCACTTAATGAAGTAATAAAGAACATGACGAATGACTTTTTTAGTAAAATTTACTTCTAATTCAAGAAAGCGTCGCTTTCGTGTGCATATTCATACTCTGGATTTCGTTAATTTTCATAAAAAAATCTTTTTTGTATCTACTAATTATTTATCTTTTTAATAAATAAATTAACTATTCACTGGAAACATAATAAACTGTCTGCATTCTTGCTTAGAAAAAGTGATAAATATTTATTTTTTTTACTATTTTTTTTAAAGAAAAGGCTAGTTGATGCAGGTTTCCCCTGATGTATTCTGCATTCCTGAGTCCCGAAATAAAACAGGAACCTGTAGGAGATACCCGCCACATTAATATTGCAGTTTGTCGATACATACATATTAAGCAGTCTATAAATAACATCTGCCGATGCGCTCGCCCTGCGTTCGGCTGATCTGATGTTTAATAGTTCTCTGGAAATTTCCGATCAATTATTTATCTTCGATCATCGCGAAATCCGAATCCTCCTCGTGTTTGTGTGATTCTGAGTTATTAAATTTGATTTATCATCGACACAACTTCATTCATATCTGAAACCTCAAAAGTTACTCGTATTTCCCGAATCGTTTTCACTGCGTAGTTGCTAAATCAAATTTCGCGTGATCCGTTTTCTAGTTCAAAAGTTTGTCATAACAACATTCAGCTTTAAGGAATACAATTAATTCTGCAAACTTCCCGGATAGTTGTTTTTGTGGTAGTCACTCGCACAATGCTTAATAAATCACGGTGTACAAGACAGCGAATATCATTACCCACGCAACGAAAACTAACAAAAAATGTGGACAGAAATCGCAAGTTAGCAGGTCAAGGATTAATCACCCAAACGGGATATCCATTAATTATATTGTTATCCAAAATAAAGTAGCCATTCTCCATTTCGTTAATCTTACTTTCATATCACGATTCGAGTCGCTCTCTTCAGAGCACCAAGGATTCTATCATTTTAGGTCCACTGACATTGTCCCAGCAAGGTGATCCGAGTCATCCCGCTGTGATATTTACATTATTTGATTCGGCGTATGAATCAATGACTCCATCTTGTCAAAAACACATGTTTTAGTATTCACTGTTGAACCACGCGGTGGCCTTAACGTCTCCGACAGAAATATCATTGGAGCTAATAAATGAACGTGAAATCTTTGCGAAACATCTGCGGACTTGCCATGGGTATCCGCCGCCATTTTTTTTATCGAAGGTTCAAACAACATTTCGAGTCAATGATCTTTCGGTGATTCATGCGGGCATGGTTTATACTTGCTGTAATGTCGCCATATTCAATTTCCGTCATTTTTATTGGTTTGGCGGGACAAATCTACGTGAATCTCGGTGGATATTTTATGTTTAATCAATATTTTGTATAAAGTTATTTTGAAACGAGTTGAAAATGTTGACATGATATTAAAAAATAATGTTTAAAAACAAACATGTTCGGTTGTATATTTCTAAAAATGGCTTTTTACATTGTGAAAACAATATGAGCATTTCTGTATCGCAATAAAGTCAACGGAAAATGCGAAGGAGTTCCAAAGTGACATGTTTGAGACTGTTCTGGAACATTATTAAAGAATCCGCGACTTTCACTGAGAGGGGTAGATTATTTCAAACTGAAAGCTTGTATAGAAAATGAAAGTATTTTATTGAAACTAGTATAATATGATATTTGTGAGCAGTTATATCAAAATCACATATTATTTCTTTAGGCTACTTTTTCTTAACCATTTGATTTAAATACGTTTTTCTTAACATTATGATATTGTGACTTGGTTCTTTCAATCACCAACACCGAATATTTATAAGTGTCGTAAACCAATTCTCTAATTCATATCTTTGTGTATTATAATTAAAGCCTCGATGTACCTGAGATATATCTAATATATGCTAAAAAAATTCTGCTGTATAGATTTGGAGATGGACATCGTCATCCTTCTGCTCAGGATATGAATGTAGTAATATAACAAGGGCAATAAATAATATCATCGTCAATATTCTTCTCTATAACACAGCATTTGGTCAAAGGTGAAAGGATTATTTCTCTGCCAAATTGTTTAATATGGTCCCATAAAATTGAGTCAACAGAAAACAAAAAAATTAAAAAAATATAAAAAATCTGGCTGAAGCAAATAATTAAAGATTTAAAAAAATGTTTGAGTGACATGTAAACAGTGGAAGTAAAATTTTGAACACTGTACAGTGGTGAGGAGTACTCTTAAAAAAAAAAATGTTTTTTTTTTTCCTTTCATAAAATGAGTCTATAGCAGTTGACACGATCTTCGCAATCCATCGTGGAGCTCAATCTCTTCTCATGCACTTCATGGTTTATTAGCGTTTGCGATATTTTCTTCGATCGCATTGAGTAGGGTAATAAAAAGTTTATGTATTCCAATAACCCCCACTGCGAAATGTGTATTTTCGTTCCAACTTTTTTCGCCATGCATCACCGCACAATCGACGCCGCGTGTGCCGACCTTCCTACAGTCGGAAGCGAGTGGCAATGTTGACATTGACCCGACAAACAGTTCTTATTCGCATTGCGTAAAACCGCCGGCACCCAGATATTTGTTTAACGTATCAATTCATAAAGTCGCATAAGTAATTTTATGTCACGGGTTCGATTTCTGACACAATCAACGTAACATATTCATATGGTGCAGATGAAGATTGATTTCTCAAGCAGTCCTAAGTCAACATTTATAAAAGTCAAAGTAAGAATGCCAACCTGCAAGAAAATTTCTTCACTACAGTTCAGACAATATAAGAAGGTACTTTTGACAGATTACAAATGGTGTTATGAGAGTCTATTTTCTTTCGATTTTCGATATCGATTTTTAATCATTTTCCGTATGATGGGGTAAATAGAAACGGGGTTTCATGACTAATTAGCTTAATTCGTAGTAGTTCAACGTCAAAATCATCGTCGATAAATTTATTGTATTTAATTGTATTGCACAACATAATTCTATATTCAATATTAAGCCGATATTGTCGATCGATAGTAAAGTTTTCTGGTGGGACGTCACTATTGCGGCGACTCAACAATAATGTACGGAATTTACTTCCTACACTTAACTGTCAATATTTACAAAACTTCATGAGCGTGCAAACGTCAAAATCTCTTCTTAAGTTGACTGTAGAATAACTGTTAGTGACAGTAAATATCACTTTTAAAATTATAATAATTTTATACGCCCAGAGGGCACGATTAAAATTCAAGCGTTTCATTGTATAACAAGACAATATATTATAGTTTATAGAATATGTATCTAATAAACATAAATAATTATATATATGTGAGTTTTATTATATATAGAATTACATAAGGGTTTGTAGATATATATAAAGATAAAATAATACATAAAAGTAGGTAGGTACATTATTAAATGTTTTTTTTGTAAAAAAACCGTTTTATGCAAAAAAAATTACAGTAGTTACTATTTAAGTGTGTGTCATAACTACGGGACGCGAACCTGATTTGGGACGATGCTGATAGAGATGCATGGAGGCTCTTTGATGGAGTAAAATACAAAAAGTCAATGTGACATTTACGGCATTCGAATAACATAAGTTATTTTAGTTTTATTTTCCTCAAAATGCCCTCGTAAATCCTTAATTTAATGAGCATTTTGATGATGGAAAATTACTAATGTGTTTTTAATCGATCTGTTTGCATAAATCGAGACTTAAATCACTTTGACATGTTATTTTAAAATAAATCATTTTATTTGATAAAAACTAACAAAATACAACAAGCAGTTTTACACTACGTGAAAACGGTTCTCGATTTGGGCTTCTTGGCTTGTTGTGGTACAAAATTTAATTCAAATAAAAAACTATCCTTTTTTAAAATATTTATTTCGTGGTAGACAAACGCTCCAACCAGTACATCATGAAGTCCACTAATCTCCACTCGATTTTCTTTCGCTTGATTTTTAGCTGAAAATTACCATAAAGTAAATAAATCCACCCTAATTTTACCGTGTTGTTTATATTTGTACGAGTTTTGTAAAAACGGCTAAGTAAATTGGGAGTAAATTCTTTGAAATGAAAATATGTGAGTACTTATATGTATAGTCGGGGTCTTCGTTCAAGGTGCACGGAAGGAATGCGGTTGTGTGTTATATCGCTGCCCGGTTGAGCTTGGATACAAATTAACTGGTCAGTATTCACGAATAATATAATCATATAATATATTCTTAAATACTGACAAGACCTCATCCTTTAATACGTTTAACATAATGTAGTTTTATTTAAGTTAATATATGTGTCAGCCTTATTTCCCCATTAAAAAACAGCTGTTATTTAAAATTGATTAGTTTTTTTTTCGTATTTGTATCTTTTTATACTTATTTTGTTTTTTAGTACAAATTTGGCAATAAGTCCGCTAAAGTACTTAGTCTTTGAACTTGAAGATTGAAATAAATAAAATAAAGAACATACTCTTGAATATTGAGGTTCCAATTTTTACCGAAACTCAACCGGGCTGTGTCAAAACACATTACCACATTCGTTCCATGCGTCTTGAACGTAGACCCCGACTATGGGTGTATGTATATTTGAATTAGGATTATGACTACAGCGTCCTCGTGTTTATTACAGCTTCTCGGAATAATTTGTACCGAATATTATTTAGCCATCGATAAATCAGTTTGTAAATATGAGTTATGAATGTTTGTATTGAAAAAATTCGTTTCCATAACAAATACAAATGATGTGTCTCAATTACGGACTGTTTTATTGCGTCGTATGTAGTACTTAATCCGTTTATTTACGCATTTATCTTTAGCTCAATTACGTGATACGCTTTATTTAAAATAAGGGGTGGTTAGGCTTGATGAAAAACTAAGATATCATAATTTTCCTATCCGCACCTAGTAATGCATAGTTAATTTTAATTAATTTTGTTTTTTCAGAAAAACAGTTTTCACATAAATACAATTATAAAAATCCAGTTCAGTTATATATTAATAGTAGAAGTGCATGTGTGCGAGTTTTTGTGTGTGAGGATGCGTGGGTAAGTGAGTGGAGTGTGATTTGATAGGTATGGAAATATGTGTGTGAGTGTATATGGGTGTAAGGGTGGATTTATGAACAGGGTGTGTTTTTGATATGTGTGAATAGAAACATCCTAAATTTATAATCTAAAAATATATTTTTTATAAAGAAACAGAATTTTATTCAAATAGTGGTTTTTTAATTCTTATTTTAAAAGTGGATTAACTGCAGTTAAATATATCTATGCTATTGAAAAATACATTAAAATTACGCGCCAAGCGAATCAGAGGAGAGTTCTGTGCATAATTGATGCGAACTGTCGATACATGGAAAATATATAGATTCGTGTGACGGGTGCGTTAGCCAGGTACATTAAGGGCCAACTCAGAAACCAGAACAGGACTATTAAAACGTCCATTAAGAATGTCATGTAAAATCCCCATATCTAATACCAAACGACGATCTTCAAGACTAAGTATATTATGTTTATGACAAGAAGTTTTATAGTTAAGGTCCGTAAATTTGGATCTCCAATTGAGATGTCTCAAAAATGTTTGCTGAATATTTTCAAGTCTTATCTTGTGTGTGGAATATTGAGGAGACCACACAGATGAGGCATATTCAAGGAGACTGCGAACGTAAGCTAATTTAATCAATTAGATACTACCAATATCATTAAAAACTTGACAAGTGCGGATAAAAAAACCTAAGTTTCTGCATGCCCGGTTCACTTATATTATCTATGTGGTTTTCATGCATAAAGTTTTTTTTTTATCTAGAATCACCCCAAGATCACGAACAGTTTCAACTCATTGTATAGCTTGGTTACTTATAAAATATTGATACAAAATAGGTTTGGATTTTTTTTTCATAGTAATCTGTAAAACGGTAAAGATCGTCTTGGAGATTATTTCAGTCGCTAGTATCTTTGATATTCAGATTTATTTTTTTATCGTCAGCATACATTAAGAAATTTGAATTATTGACGACTGCATATATACCATTGATATCATATTATAGAGCAACGGACCTAAGTGTGACCCTTGAGGAACTTTGGATGTAATATCTATAAAGTTGGATCTAAAACCTCCGAGTATGAGAGATTGGCTCCTGTTGCTTACGTAGGATGATATCCATCGATATACGTCACCTCGTATTCCAAGGGTAAAAAAATTCCTTAGGAGGATGATGTGGTCCACACGATAGGAGTCACAAAATTCAATTTTATTTAAAGCAATTAAAAAGTATTACGAAATGGAAAAAAATATTTATGAAGAAAAAAACATGAAAATTTAAAATAATGGTCAAGACATATGTGATAAACAATTTATGAATTAAATATATTTGCAATGTTATTATTAGAACACACATAACAATATGTATGATATGTGTGCCCTACTTCAAGATTTAAATATAAAAAAATAAAAAAAATAAAAAATAGGGCACTACAAATCGTAACAAAGATTTTTATGTAAGTAAAACGATGTTTCTTGTGTACCTGTATTTAAAAATATATTGTCTTTTACTTAATGCAACACGACGCGAAGTTACCGCACCGTTTCCAGAGGGATTTTTTTAGCATGGTATTTTAAATATCAAACCGCACTAGAGCGGCACTGCGCCACGCATAGTGGCAACACACAATATTATTTTCACTGTTTTAGCTAAATCGAACCGTACTGCAGCTTCGCTAAATTGCAGCGACGCTGTAGTGTAATTTGACCTTAAAAAGAAACGCGATTGATTTTTTTTTTCATACAAGCATATTAACGTATTTTCTCCCTGGATTATTATATTGTGATTTTTTTACATACCATTGACGTGTTCCTACATTTTGTTTTTAATGGTAGCTAGAACCATCCAAAGCCCTTGAAATCGCAGTTCTATCTGCCGTCTTCGCACATGCGGCATACAAATATGATGAATCAAAACTCAAAAGGTACCGACACAGAATATTTAATTATTTTAGCATTTCTTAAAAAAAATAAAAAAACAAAATCGGTTCAGTTTTGGGGTGCAGAAATCGGGCATACAAGACTTCGATTTTGTCGATTTTTGCTGGGCATAATCAGTCCGACGTGTAATTGTAATTTTTGCTCAATATCGGGGAGGTACCTGCGAGAGAGTGACAGAAAAACTAGGTTCTAATGCATCACAAAATCAAACTGCGCTGACACCGCATATCCTCTTAAGAGTTAAGATATTGCGTTCAAATCCTTTCTTTAGCATAATTTACAGTAGGTACTTCGTACGTTCGAGTTTTACAAATCGTACATCACTTTTAACCGCCTTATTCCTTTTACAAGCATATTTATGTACGTGTCTGATTTGTCGCCATTTTATTTACTGTTCAATCGTATTAGGCGTTAAAGTAAACACTAGTTTCCCAGAATAGGCTTCAGTAATAAATATAAGGTTACAGTTACTCGGAACATCTTTCTCTTTTTACTCCATACAAACAGGCAACCCTTTCTGGTCGTATGTTTATTTAAGTAATTGCCTACCAAAATTAAAAGGCGGCGAGTTCAGTTTTACTAACCGGTTTTCCTCTATACGCCTTTATTCTCTCTGTTTAAATGTACCATTAGCATTGGACAGAAAAGTTCATTTTAAGTTTGACAGCTGGCTTCTGGATGACTCATTTGTTTTGAATCGAATTCCTGTCATCCTTCTCAATCGCACGTGGGCAACCCTCAACTCGTGAGCCATATACTTTCCGTGGGATATTTTGATCCGGCCCCCGGAAATCTGGAGTTTTGATCATGCCGTTCATAAACTCGAAACATTAAACGTGTGCGATTTTTTTCGAAGTCTTTTTTTTCATAAAACCTAGATAAATAATATAATCAGCGAGCTAGATGTGAATTTTCACGAAAATGGTTCGTTATAATTTATGCTTTTTTATTATTAGAGATATCGTTTCATATTCAATAGTAAGAAGATACAACTTTTAAGTAAGGACCATTAATTACACACGAGATTAGAGATTTTAATCCAGAGTTCGTCAGTAAGTTATTAGGTTTGTGTCTTGCAAAAAGGATTTAAGAGCACTCAAATTACTACAACCGGAACACGAAAATTATTTTAATACAATGTGCGTAAGCATGAGATGCGTTAAATCTAATTTAAAGAAAATCAATAAATGCACTCTGAACGTTGGAATAGTTCCAATTCAGAGAGCGTCAGATGTGTAAAATTGAAAAGGATTTTACTAGACTAGGATTACAGTTATTATCGATGTAATGATTTCAATCCAGAGTGCATTATATGTTTTTATTTTTGATTTTATTACTTTTAATTAATTAATACGGTTTTCGCTGACTACTAGAAACTGTACATGTTTGCACGTGTCGATGGTTATTTTGATATTCCGGCCAGCAACTCGGAAGAAAGTTGATAATCTGGCCCAGACTAGAAAAAGGTTGCCCATGTCTATTTCAAAATAATGACATTTAAGGCAAGTTTTCAATGGGCTTCACTAAAATTAATCTAATTTCATCAAACAAATATATATTGTAAGATAATAACATATGTTTCACGATCGTTATCGATTTATTATTAATCAGTTTGAGACCCAGTGTACATTCAAATAAACGTTTATTAAATATATGTATTATATATTAGATATAAAAAATACCGAGAATTTCCTGATAATTGCTTTAGTACGAGTACATATTATGACACAAAATATTTTTTATTTCCACGGGAATTTAATCAGGGTACGTATTCGATGGGAAGTTAAAATTTATCTTCAATTTTATATACAAAGCAAAATTAGGTTTTCTGCTTTAAAAATATAATTTGTTTACGATTTTTTTCTCTAAACGTGTTGAATTACCGGTCACCGACGAAGGTACTTTGAATTTTCCTACAAATATACACACTTTCGTACATAAATATCGATATCAGTTTATACCGTCTCAGTAAATACCGATGAAGATAGCCGTTCATAATCGCGGCCCGGGTCTAAAAGGGTTAAACGTAGGTTTACCATTCTGACAGCTATAATTATTCACATACATGCGTCGATAGCAAAGCAATAATATAAATAATACACTCATTCCTTCGACTAACGATTTTATTGCATCGGTGTGCAATATCGTCAATTGTGATGCACATTATGCATTATGCAATACCTTCTCATATGAATTATGGCTTTGAAAAAATAGGATGAAAACAGGTTGAATGCTGTCGAAATACGATCTCACTCGAAATGTTGAAGTTATGTACGAAAAGTGTAGTTTTATTTTTAGTTTTTGGTAATTTAAAAAAATGTTTACTTATGTTGTATTTGAAAATTAGTGTCTATAAATGCATAATTAAATAGCTGCGTTATATCTTTTAACCAAAACCAACCAGCTAATGGATGCTAATCCCTACAGAAAAATCCACCAGAGAAGGCAACGAAAAACCACTCGGTGGTTATATTCTGAATCTTCTGTACCTCCTATGGAGTAATTTATTTATTTATTTAAATCTTAAAGTAGGGCACACATATCATACATATTGTTATGTGTGTTCTAATAATAACACTGCAAATATATTTAATTTATATATTGTTTATCACATATGTCTTGACCATTATTTTAAATTTTGATATGTTTTTTTCTTCATAAATATCTTTTTCCATTTCGTAATACTTTTTAATTTGAAGATTTTCATTTTTTTAATGCGACGACACCTTGCTTCGTAAAATGGCCACACTGATGATTAAACGTCAAATGGTGTATAAAACTGCTTCAAAAACGAAAATAATACTAATTCGGTTCGGTCAATTCAACCTAATTAAGTGTTTTGGGTAATGCTTTAAGGTCAGAATAATGTTTTGAATGAAAACTATCATTTAAAGTTATTCCAACAGAGAGGGAAAAAAAAATTAGAAGAGAAGACTCCCTAGGGAGGAAATCCAGCCAGTCTGCAAGCAATTGGACATACTCAAACAATGTTGAAAATTATCATCTTTGATTTAACTTGTTTGTATTGTTTGACGTTTAGTGTGGTCGCATGGAAAAAATAAATATCCCCAAAGTAACTGAACTCTTTAAACTAAAATTCTTAAAATTTATTCATAAATTAGCCACTCATGTAATTGTAGACGAAGAACTAAAACTTGAAAAAAAATATAGTAAACATGGACACAATACGAGAATATCAGAAAAATATAATATACAACCTTCTAAATCGAGACAAGGACAGTCGAGACTAATAAACCAGGGACTGAAATTATACAATAAACTACCAGACAAATCTAAACAAAAGACATAGAAAACCTTTACATAAGGTTTTCTTGGTTTAAAATCTTCTCCTTATATTGCTTTTTCAAATTTTAAAGATTACTTGCTATACTTGTTATTCCTTCTTTATTTTTTCTTTTTTCTCTGCTGCCATTGGCATGTTTTTATACTTTTAAACTAGTTTCAATTACTTATATTATATATGTTAATAAAATCAATATATTGCTGCTCTTACTATAATGTGTCATTAATTTTGAAGATGTTTTTTAAATTGACCTAAATTTAAATTTATTGTCTTATATTTCACTTAAAGATTCTTCTCATCGTTTTTTTGAATCCCTTAAAATAAATATGTGTTTATGTTTTTCCTTTTTTAAAAAAAAATGTTATTACTGTTTTATTGTATTTTTACATCTGAGCATGTTTTTCATTCTTTATTTCCATTCTTAATTTTTAATTACTCTTACAAATTTTCTTCATTTTTAATATTATTTCCATTTGTAAATACTCACTACAAACTACAAACCTTAAAATATATTTTTTTCACTTAAATTTTAGTTTTTAAACAACTTTCATTTATGTTTTCTTTTTCCTTCTCTTTTCATAATTAACTCTACATATAATTGCTTTTTAATATGGAAACTTCACTGGTCCGTTAGAATTAAGTCTAATTGTGTAAAATATTAAACTTTGTAACTGTACTGTATGTTTCCTGAATAAAAGAAAAATAAAAAATAAAAATAAAATAAAAAATAAGATGTTAAAAATACTATCATTAACAGTAGAATATGAATTTTCAAAGTAAAACTATTTTGTTAAATATATGTAATTCGTAAGGGTTCATCAATAAAATTTAAAATAAAAAATTTAAAGGGGATAGAGAAGATTCATAACAGTTACCGAGTTTGTTTATTTATACCTTTATTTATACATTCGACGCGAATGCACATATTACCACAAATGAGTGGATACCCATTATTGGTACATAAAAAAGTTTGTATTTAAATGTTTTTTTTTTCAAAAGGAATAACCCGCTTAGCCTCTATTTTGAGGCTTGTCAGCAGGTGGGATAGAGGGGATATGGAAGGAGGTTATGGAAAATACACCGCAACACCCGGACCAATTGAGAAAAAAACTTTCTTGGATTTTTTTTTCTTGCGACTGGCGGGAATCGAACCCGCGACGCCAATTTCACAGTTGGCCGTCTAACCAACTGCGCAACGGCGCCTGTCACTAAAACTTTCAATCAAACAACTTTATTTTTTTATGGTTCCCAATCCGATTTTTTCCTCAAATCCCTTTAATTTCGAGCTGTCTATTTCTTTTTACTGGATTTTGAGAAATGCAAAAATAATATTACCTTAAATTTATTTTATTTTTTAAAGCGTATTCCTACAGTGCACCCCTGTACGCTGATAGTGGATGCTGCAATGCGATCCGAAACGTCGCGTTGGCTCAGATTAGTTAGCGTAAGAGTCTGAAATGAGAGCAAAACACGGTTTTGAAGAAGGCATGATATGCCAATAGGTCAGTTCATAGCGCAAGAGTCACAAGTCACAAGTGTTCGTTCATATGTAGCAGAAACAAGAGCGAAATTCGATTTCGATAGCATTGGAGTGAGACGTATGGGATACGAACGAGTTTACGAAACGAAAGCATGACGTGCCGAAGAGTCTCGATAGTTCTCCTTTCATTTCGTTTTCAGTAAATAAATATAAAAATGTAGTTTTTTTTTGTTGTAAAACTATTCATTATTCAATTAAAACTTCATTAATTATGTAGTTTTATCACATAAAAAGAGTTGGAACGCCACTAATGAATATGATAAGTTAAAATCAACATAACAACATTCTAGAATTTCAAATAGATCTTCTTTCCTTTAACAATTATGGTCATTAAAATTTTTTTTTTCTTTCTTTTCCCTCCGTTTCATTCTTTGTCATGTTTCTGTCATGTCACTCTTATTTTGACTTAATTTTTTGTGTTTGTTTTCTTGTCATGCCTTTTTTGTACCGACAACCATGTTTAGCGCTTTGCGCATCCTTTTTTTATAGTTTTTTGTACAAATTGTACATTTCAAGTTGTATATTAACTCGTGAGATCAACATTAAATACACTTAACAATTAATTATTGCCTATAAATGGAGTGGCAACGAAGTCATTGTCTATATTACTGGTAACAATGATACTTAAAATGTTAATTAATTAAATCATTAGTCCCATTAGTCTCGTGTGCTCACTCTTCGACATTTTAAAGAATAATTTGATCTTCTTTAGTAAATTTATTTAAGTACATTATTTAACAAAAGTAATCAGTATTATATATAATAATTTATTCATATAAAAAGACTATTATTTTTATTGATAAAATACGTAACTTACGTAAATTGTCGGCCTCATGGTGAAGTGGTTAGCGCATTTGCCTACCATGCAAGAGGTCTCGGTTCGATTCCAACATGGTTGACATGAAATATTTATTTTTGAATGTGTTTTTACACTAGAATATTTCATAGTCCCTGGCACCTGATGCGTAAGACGACCAGTCTTACCTCACCTTCATATAACAATATATAAATAAAAATGTTCGAGATACGCTGCGATTGGTGCACCAATGCAGTGTTCTATGCAATATTAGGTGCAGAAAGAGAATGATATAAAAAATGATAGGAAAAGATAATAAATGTTATCAAAAACATAAAAATAAAATGTTTAAAAGAAATTAGAGCAAAATGAACCTGGTAAAAAAGAACAAATAGTAATAGAAGTATGAATTTTCACAGAAAAAATACAAATCAATTATAAGACACGACAAATCCATACATATATTGAGGTGGGTTAATTGCCTTATATAGTAATTTTTCCGCACAGTTCGGTTGGAAAAATAAAAAGTACCGTGAACATATTGCATAATTATATTTAAAACTCTGTTTTTATATAATTTTTCTTAAAAATTAAGAATCGTTTTATCAGAACACGTAATTCGCCTCACATGGCGATTTAAGTTTTTAAACAATTTAATCGCCAGTGTCTTTATTTAAAAAAATTTAAAGCCAGTATTAAATAGCATCGGTTGCCTGAAAAAAAAACTCTTCAAAGTCTCGTTTTTTTCAATACACGATATTTTATTGTTTATAATTGATCCCTTATTTCAATCATTTTTATCTGATCGGTTTGACGCGAATCACAAAAAACTCTCTCCTGAAAAATAACGCTCCAGGCAAATGTCGAGTTTTGAAGAAACAGTCCTCAATTGCTCTCAATTTTACCGAAGTATCGATTCACCTTAATTTTTCTACATGCGTCGCGAATTGGATAAAATAATTACGTTTTTTTTCCCTCCCAATCATCTCATGTCACAGACACCCCACTCTCTATAAAATTATCTTCCCAAGCCTATAGTCTGTACTCTTCCCAAGTAGGTTTGCAGTACGCGAACATGTCATGTACGCAATTTAGTACGACGACAAATCAACTAGATCTGATTCACTCGAGATTTTATCACATGACATTTCGAGGACGAAGCTATACAAGATGGAGATTGATTCGATCATCTTGTATGTACAAATTCATACAAATTCAATACTGACATGGGTTCTAGAATACATCACTTTGCTTTGCGAAAATGATGTATCGGACTGTAAACCATACAGAGAAATAAATACTCGTGATTTAATCGACGTCACATTTATTAATATAATGCAAAGAATGTTGCTTTCGGACAACATCACTTCATTAACATTGGGCAGCAATAGCATTACATTTGAATATAATAGAACCAAATATTTCTCGGATTAAAAATACACATTTATTTCTTTAAAAATAATATCCTACAAATGTCCTCCTCAACTATAAAAAAAGAATACGATGCATACGTAAAAAGATACGTATGTAGCGCATTCTGGCTGTCCAATTTTTGGGCACTTTTTTCAACAAATCAGGCGTTAGTTTTTAAATAATTCTTGTGATATTGGTTTCCAACGCTTCAAGAATTTATTGGCCGTGACCGACCGATGTTTCGGTTTCGGATTCGGCCAGTTCCGGCCAATAAAACGATTTTCGGTCAAAAATTGGCTCACTTAGCTGTATGGTGCATCTTTTGGCTCGTACTTCGGCCGCGTGACCTGTGACCTTTAGTTTGTTTCGGCTTTCGGCCGGTGAGTGTTGTTAGTTGTCACGTAAACTTGATGCCTTTTATTTCGTTGTGTATTTAATTTAGCACTTATTTTGATGAACTCCTAAGGTTTAATAATTAAAATTCCTTATTTTGGGCGTTTTGAAGTGACTTTTGGCTTATATAAATAAGTTTCGGCTTCGACCGAAACTATTACAGAAGCCGAAATCCGGTTTCGGTTTCAGCTGAAAACCTTTTTTTAGTCGGTCACTATTTATTGGGTTGCTTTTATAGACGTAGTCATATCACTCCACTACTTCGGGAACTACACTGGCTACGTTTTCCACAGAGGATCGAATACAAACTCTGTTGGCTTATGTATAAATCACTGCTCAACTCTGCTCCGGAATATCTAAGGGAACTATGCATTCCAGATGAACTAGCTGACAGGCGTCTTACGCTTAGATCAGCTACGTCTACGGCGAGAGGAAAAGTTATTATACTTCTACGCAAACAGCGCACTAAATTTAGTGAACGCGCATTTGCGGTCGCAGGCCCTATGGCATGGAATGCTCTCCCAGCAGAGGTGCGAGGCTGTAAAAGTGAAGTGATGTTTCGGAAAAAACTTAAAATGCACTTGTTCTCTAAATCATTTGAATAAATCCGTAGCATGTGTCAACAAAATAAATTGTTTGAATTAAATTACAAATCTAAAAGCTTCAATAAACTGTGTCTTCAGAATCACTATGTAAAGCGCCCTTGAGGTATTATATTACGAAAATGGGGCGGCCTCCGTGATGTAGTGGTCAAGACGCTTGACTCACAGACGGAAGGTTCCGGGTTCGATTCCCGGTGAGAACACAAAAATTAAATGTGATTTTTCTCAAGCCTGGGTGTTCTGTGATGTAATTCACCGCTGTAATTGGGCCTCCTGGCCTGTTGTGGTGCAAAAAAATAATAAAAAAAAAAAAAAAAAAAAATGGCGCTATATAAGTTATCCAAAATAATAATAATGATAATAATAGGAAATAATCCAGTGGCGTCAAATCACAGGATCGTGGAGAATTAACACGACCGTTTCTGAAACCATCTCGTTTCCCGAAGAGCGCTACATGTTTAGCGAACTGAACACTCCACAATTTGCAATCGTTGTTCGAGTTTAAGGCGTTCCGTTCTTAGTTTTGTTATAGAGCACAAACGTATTATTAGTTTGACAAGAGACAGTATTATCGATCAAAAATTCTATCATGACAAAAAAACATCCTGTATAATCGAAAGTTATTTTACCTTTCCACACATTGTAACATTTGTTTTCGCGCGACAAAACGCTAATAATAAATGCCATTTTTCAAAGTATCGCTGTAATGCGTATTTAGAATTCTTCTTGACAATTAAATATATAAAAGGCGCAGATAAGTCTCAGTGTCCCGGAGCGGAACTAACTTACAAAAGGCACTAAAAACTCTAATGAATATGTATAAAATGTTTGTTATAATTAATGGGAAGGTTGGCGCAGCCGTAAAGGCCCTAGCAATGGACAGATTATGCATATTTATGCAAATCATTATTTTTTGTAGACATTCCTCCATCTTGTTCTTCGTGAGTGGAAAATGCTTCTGGATGTTTTTACTGTGAGTTCTATACACATTACTCATTTTATCGATTTAATTACACCTTAGAGCTATAAACCCAATTACATCCAATTATTCATGATATGCATCTTACTAATCTTGTTTTGATTGTAATTTATTACAATCTGTGAATACAACAAGAATGCCCGGCCCCAAATATTAACAGCGTTCGTGTTCTATTTTTATATAAAATATCCATCTTCGTTGAAAATTTATACCATTCTTTTTCTCACCTTTTATCCGAAACACACGGGGGTGCATGGGGCACTAGTATTAGTACATCCGTACCCGACGGTCCTCCGGCACACCATTGGTCAACAAAATGCAGCGCTTTTCGATCATCTGTTGCTATATGAAGGTAAGGCTTTCGGTCATACGCTTCAGGTACCAGACCAATGACAATTAATGTTGTAATGTAAAATCACTTTTTTAACCGATATTCGATGTCGACCATGTCAGTAATCAAACCCGGAACCTTATTGATGGTAGGCAAATCCGCCAATCATTAGACCACGAGGCTAACCGTCTCCACTCGATCTCGTCTTTCTTTTCAAGGGTTTTCACCTGAGAGTAGCCGACAACACTCGAATTCATTCGACACACGTGTACTGTTTCGCACACATTTTTTTTATTTTTATTTTGTTCGCGAAGACAAAAACTACATCTAACCCGCGTCCGCACCCGATTTCGCATTGATACAACAAATACAGCGTATCTCGTTCATCTGTTACAGTAAGGTAAGGTGATCAGTCTTACACTTGGTGACAGTCCAGGGACAGAATTTTTTAAATGTAAAACTACGTTTTTAACTAATATTTCATATCAACCCTCCCAGGAATCGAACCCAAGACCTCGAGCGTGTTAGGCGCTTTAGCCATCCACTACACTAAAATGAGAACCTATCTCCACTCAATTTCACTCTTCAGCATTTTCACCTGACTTCGTTCAAAAACTACGCCAAGAGATCAAAAAAATGCTGTGCAATATAATATAACAAGGTCAATAATTCAATAATTCCCATATGAAAAAATGTTATTGCGGACCTCTATGTTGAATAGGTGCTTGCAAAAAAATTCGACCTTATTTTTCAATGTCTATTCATTCATTCACTGGGGCAACGTGCTATCATTTCCTTGAAGCGAAATGTTTGAATTAAAACGTTGATTAATTATTTTTTCCACGGCGCGATTTCTCACACCTCGGGGTACAGCCTCCGCCGCCGCCGCCGTTACCCCATTTTGTTTTGCTATCATTGCTATCGAATCAAAAGGCCGGATCAAATACGCTTCGTCATCTCATCTTGATAGCAACTAATCGATATGTTATTCTGCAGGACGGGCTTAATTAGCTGGTCGTTAATTCTAATTACACACATCGTAGTGATCGTATTCGAATTCAGCAATCGAACAGTTTCAATAACCGAAAGATCATTCGAATGAATTTACTATTTGTTTATATTATCTATTGTTACAGTTACTTACAATATTAAATCAATTAACTTCGAACACTCGTCTAAGATTCTGATTATGTTACACACAGAACTATATTCTCATTCCGCCCGAACACAGGCCTAAACATTATTTTTAACCGGGTTGTGGTCCCGTGACAATCTTCTTCTCTTAGTGCCTTGTCAGGTATCCCCAACGTTGGCAATCACTCTGGCAAAATTATCTCTGACTTGTGCCGCCCGCAAAATCTGCTCCACAGTCTTGAAGCCAGTCCATTCTCGTATATTACGCAGGCAGGACATATGTCTTTTTTTCCAGCCCCTCAGTGACCCTGAATCTTGCCCTTATAAGTGAAGCAAGTGGTGCTTTTTTCCACGCATAATATGCCCCAGATACAAAATTTTACGAACTTTTATGGTGACTAAGAGTTCTCTGTTTATTCTAGCTCGACTTAAGACTTCTGAGTTCATTATCAGGTCTGTCCCAAGATATCATACGCATTCTGCGATGCAACCACATCTCAACAGCCTCCAGCCTGTTCATAGTGTTCACTTTCAGAGTCTAAGTCTTACAGCCATACAACAATACAGACCACACATAACATTTCACCAATCTTTGCCTGATTTATTTCCGTTTTACGAAAAGCCAACTGACCAATTAAAATAACACACTGAATAGAACTTATGACGTCACGCGCAGTTATTTTTAAATTACAAACCTTTAAAAAATTACAGCGCTGATAAAACGATGCATTCAAATATATATTTTTTTTATTTTCCTTAGTTTGATAGTCTATTAACAAATAAGAAAATCCACTGAACTTCATTTGTAACCCTGTCATACATTGATTTCCCACATATTCGTGTAAGAGATCGCATTTCGATCAGGTTCACTCTGCTCTCATCCTTCCTCTACCAGTTCCATGCTTCACTTCCATACATAAGTGTTGGAACTAAAACTCTATTTTGCACTGCTAGTCTACCGTCGATTGTTATATTTTTATTAGCAATTACTGTGCTTAGTGCGGCGTTCATAATGCTGCCCATTTCTTTAACAATAATTTAAATGTGGCTAAATCTTTATACACGACGCGATGGCAGAAAATATAATTTGTAACAATGAGTAATAACACGCCACTGGCTAATAGAGCCACCCATACGGACAAAAACAATTATATGATTATCAACTACGAACTTAGCTACAGTTTACAGAAATACAAGGGGCCGTCGGTACTCAGGTCGAGAGTTGCAAACCGAAACCGTCCGTTACACGTTTGTTAAACTCAAAATGAAAATTTTTGGAACGCGAGCTAAAGGGCTTCTCTTAGTGCTTCACTATTGAATTATGACTCCGAGATTCTGAATAATAATCATCTTTATTAACTTCATAAAAATACCAACGAATACCAACTTGAAAAAAAAAATTCTGATGTCTGCATTTCTATAATTATTTTGGATATTAAAGGCATTAAAAAATAGGTAAGATGGATGTAACACAACTTTATCTTAGTTACATGGAATGTTAGTTTGAATGCAGAATTGTAAAACCCTCGAGGTGATTAGCTAATTATCATAATTAACATTTAACGCAACAGAGATGGAGAACATTTTAGAGAAATGAATGTGGAAGTAAAGGCATTTTTAGGGCTTTTCAGAGTACGGTTTCAAAAAAAAATCTTGGATTCAAAAGTTTTGTAAGAAAATGTGTGGTACTATTTTAATAAATAAATTAAAATTGTTATTTAAAAAAAGTTTATTTTAGTTAGGTAAGCCAAACTTTGTACAAATATTTACTTACTCTCTAATTTCACTTATGTTTTGGCATTATAATAACTCAAAACATTCTTCAAAGTAATCTAATTAAAGTCTTTGGAAACTGAAATTTGAAGTTAGGGCGAAGTTTGTACATTCCGCTTCCTCTAAAGGTCCAAAGGTAAACTTTGCGAATTCAGGTGAATCCAGTCTAGGGAATTGTTTTGGTTTTTATTTATTAAAATATTCATTACAACAGCACGTATATTAAATAAAATAGTAACCTATCCCAATCTCCGTGAGACCAAAACGGCCGTCAAATTTCAAAACCCAGTAAGGGACAAATGTTTGAAAATCCATGTTTTTGATATTTCGTAGTTACTAGGAAGTACCTATTAGGTTATGCGTACTTAAATTGCTTTTGAATTTTGTTTCAAATCACTTTGTATAAGGGTAAATCTAACGGTCCGAAATCTTGCAAGGAACATTCCATTCCTTGATAATTGGGAAAAAAATCACATTTTCATAATTTTGTGCTCACCGGTAATCGAACCCGGAACCTTCCGGGCGTGAGAACGGCAACAAATCTAGTATGTCACAACAAATAAAAAACAAACCCTTTTAACTAACATCCATTTACTGGGTTATAAAGCTGCTACAGGCGCATGCTAAGTTTTCGATATTTTTTATACCACTGCTTTCAATCAATAATTTCTGGGAACTATTGTCGACAAATTTACTTTCAAAATATTTTTTGTTTCTGAATACGCTGCGATCGGATCACCAATGCAGTATCCTATGCACCACTGGTTGCGGATAGGAAAATAATGATAAGTAGTAATAAGAAATGAATTTTCGATAGATGATTTCTAAGGCATGTAAACGCATGCTTTATTATGAAATTGTTTTCAATGATTGTGAAAATGTGATAAAACAATACATTAATAATTAAATTTATATGGTTCAGCCTGTACAGGTGTATATTGTACATCCAGATGTCTACAAGATTTGCAAATTTATAAATTATCAAAAATTTACATTAACAAAATTTTTAATTTACAAAATTTTAAAGCTACAAAATTTTAATTTACAAAATTTTAAAGCTACAAAATTTTAATTTACAAAATTGTTAATAAACAAATTTTTTAAGTTACAAAATTTTTAATTTACAAAATTTTTAATTTACAAAATTTTCAATTTACAAAATTTTTAATTTACGTAATTTTAAATTTAAAAAGTTTTAATTTGGTTCCGGATCAATTTTGGCCACTCTTGAATATTTTTTGTTTTGCTTTCCTGGACATTTCCCTGTAGTTTACTAACTAGGTTTTGGTATTTGACAGCCGAAAAGCTATGTTTTAATTTATAAATAAAATATGGCTTTCACGGAAAGCGATTACTCAATCATTATCTTTATCCCGAAATCACGAATCAAGTAGTTCTCATAGGTCTTTGCTTTGTGTTGTGAGCCGCGGTCACACCGATTCTTTCACCTGCCAATAAATCGTTACAGCTGCCCGCGCGTGGGCGTTCTAATGTTCAACATTCAACATTCAACAATCAACAATTCAACCCGGTGAACTCGCCCGACGCTCGGCCGACCGAAAAAAGTATTATGTCGGTCTGAGAGCGATATTATGCCGGTGTGAAGTGCACGCTCCGCCAAAGCCATAATCATAAATCGACCGGACCAATTAATTGCATTCTCGAATTGTGATTAAACGAGATCATTCCCTTTGACGTCTGCAGTTCCGATCTTCTGTATGAACTAATTGCTTTCACAATCAAAGTGTTTTTTTGCCGTTTACGTGCATCCCATTTTGACTTCATTATTTATTTATCTTTTGCGAAATGTTACGCAACATTTTTTCGTTACAACGATTTCGATTTCCTTGGCAAGTCAATCGTTAGAATGTATGCTGTTACTTTCATTACAGATCATTAATCACATCACCTTGCCATTTTTTCAGTGAACTCAAATCATCCGTCATCTTTAGACGGCCAATGTTTAGCTTGAATTTTATTTTCCTTTTACGGAGTTCTTATTTCTTCGTTTTTTATCTGTTACCTTTACAGATATCTTTTTCACAACATTTTTCCCTTTTAGTGATCTCAGCGTCCTTTCCTTTATTATTCGTTTGGGTACGATTCTCACTTCCATTTCTTCGTTCTATTTTTACACTTCACCTTATTTTTTGCCGTAGAAAGTGATTGAACATTTTATTATATTTTCTGTATTCCAAATTCCAAGGTAAACACCCAATGTAAGTTATCTGAATAAATTCTTATTTGGTTTAATTAGTTTTTTTTTTTCTTTCTCGCGTTTCATCTTCTTTTATTGTATCGAGTTGCTTTATATTTCAGTAATTGCCCCTGCCTAAATTACCCGTAAATTCGGCGCTTCAAAAATGTTCACCCTTGCAAAACTTTACATTGCTTATTTGTTTCGCTTAACGATGTACGAAATATTCCTTCTGTAATTTTTGGAAGAAGTCAATTATATTGCTTCGACAATTCTACATTTTCGAATCGTTCAGTTATAAATCATTGTTGTCACCTGATATCTCTGCTGTAATTCTTAAAATGCGTTCCGCTGATTAATTCAATTCGCGTTTTATTTTAAACGACTGGACACGCAAGTATCATATCGCTTAAAAGGTTCGAGATACTAAAAGCCATAATGCAATCTCGCATCGCCCTAAAGCGTGTGGCATTCGCTGCATTATACTCGCGGTATGGCGCGTATAGCTATAGCTCTCGGTTATGACTTTAGCTGTGCCGCGCAATCGCATTCGAGGGGCGTTATTCCCGTATTCATTAGGTCCGTCTGTTGGCCGATAAGAATTTAGATTTACAACGACATCGTTTCGTAATCGAGTCGAACTCAAAAGTTGCCGGTTCGTAAAAACCCGCGTAGGAACCGCCTTTATTGATTGGGGAAAACTTGCCCGCGGGAGCATTCAAGATTGTTCCATTTATAAAAATATTCATCTATTTGTCATTACGTAATGAACGTCGTTTTAGAGAGTTTTTCTATTGATCTATGTGGGATTAATGAGATCCATGTACGAGTGTGTTCAGAAATTAACGGGAATTTTAAAATTTCGCGGGTTTGAAGAGTCCGATTGTAATTATGTTGGTATATATGCCTCTGAAGTATGCTGAAATTTCCAGCTGCATTCGTTGTTTACTTTGTCTATGGCAACCGCTAAGGTGAGACGTGTTCGGCATGCTCGGCGATTTTCGTCTTGGCGATCCAAAATGCCTCCACTGGGACGATTGAGCTTTAGTTTCGACGTCATATCCGTAAACCCATGTTTCATCGCCTGTTATAACACGTTTCAGTAATTTTGCATCGTCGTTGACTTCATTTAGTGACACCTGAGCAACTTCTATTCGCCGCTGTTTTTGTTCGAAATTCTAAAATTTTGGAACAAATTTTGTTGCCACGTGTTTCATACCCAAAACATTCGGAAAACTTTCATGGCATGAGCCAAACGATATGCCAACATCATCAGCGACTTCTCTGATTGTGATTCGGCTATCGTTCATAACTATTTCATCAACTTTTTTCACGTTTTCATCGGTTGTTGATGTGCTGGGGCGTCCGGGCCGTTCGTCATCTTCAACGTCTTCACGGCCATCTTGGAAATGCTAATACCACTCGTTAACTCTTGTTACACTCATAGCAGACTCAACCGATCTTTTTAACATTTCACACTTTGTTATACTTTATTTAATTTTTTCTATCAAATTTGACACAAACTCTTTTATCCATTTTTTTGAACAAACTAAAATCGCCGAGCTCATAAAAACACGTCTAACATTAGCGGCTGCCACAGACAAAGTAAAAAATGAATATCTTAAAATTTTAGCACACTTCAGGGGCATGCATACCAATATTTAAAAAAAAAAAAAAAATTCCCGTTATTTTCTAAACACCTCGTAAAACTGCACTTTCTCATTTGCATCCTCAATCATTTTCTAATACGTACATAAAATATGTCGTTTCACCAAGCAGTTCTATTGCCTGTCCGTGTTTTCTATGATCTATAAACAATACGCAAATTATTCTTGCAATAACAATAACATGTTGAAGTTTGGAGTGTAGGTAATCCAAATTATGTTATTAGTTTGAACCTGTAAACGGGACATTATAACAAATATCGTGTTACAATATTGTATCAATGTCTTTTTGATATTTTATCGCAAATAAAAGAACCAAACTAATACAAGCAATTTAATTCTCAATCCGCTTTTGCTAATTACCTCGTGACTAGAATACCTTACATAGATAAAACAATTCGGTTTTATTAATATATTACATATTATGTATATCTACAAATCTCTGAGGCGGAATAATTGCAGACCTTCGTTGAATATGGATCATCATATCTCACGTTTCATATTACTGACATTCACCTAGCTTTCTATCTATGATATGTTTCTTTGTTTACAGAAAATGTCCCAATCTAATAACTTAACCACAAATCCTATTCTGGAAGAAGAAATAATTAATTACACGCTGTATCCGTATCCTAGATTTAATTTGTTATCTTGATATTTGCTTAGGACTTTGATATTACTCTCTCGTATAAACCCGATACATAGAAGAAACCTTTAATCCTCGCACATGATGAAATCTTCAAATAATGCGTATTTCGGTACTTTTACTAAATTTTCATGAAAGCTTTTCAAATCAGGTACAAAATAACGTAGTCTACGTAAATAAGGATTTAATCAAATGAAAGAAGAGTAAGAATTCAATCAAGTACTAATTTCTTAAACACGTTTGCATTAAAAAAACGTAACAAAACTTAACGTTTTTCATAATAAACGAATGTAATATATTTTTATTAATCACAGAATATTTTTTTATTTTTTAAACTCTGACGAGAAAATCGATAACATAAATCAATTATTATATCTTCTTCTTCACTTGGTGTGTCAGGTCCCCCTGACGTTGACGAGCACGAGAATAAAGCTTCCGTGTCTTGAGCAGTACGAAACAGCTCCTCCACAGTTCTAATCCTGGTCCATTTTCAGATGTTTCGAAGCCAGGAAAGCTGATTTCTTCCGACTCCTCTTTGTCCCTAAATTGAAATATAACACAATGAAATACTATAATAATAATAATAATAATATTTGGCTGATTTATTTAGCGCCATTTTTGTAAAAAATCACCTCAAGGGCGCTTTACAATTGTATATCTAAACTTACGTTCTAACTAAACTTAAATGATACATTATATGTCCAGATTTAAAATTGAGGGTATGATAGTTTAAAGAAGTGGGATTTTAGTTGGGATCTGAACTGACGGGGACTGTCGATGATTCGTAAGTTTGAAGGCAATTAGTTCCAGGCAGAGGGGCTGGCGGCGGCAAAAGCGCGATCTCCAAATCTAGTGTTTGGGGAGCGCCGGATTTCAACAAGTTTTCCTTTTCCTGAATCAAATGCTGACCTAAGAGTAGATTTTCTTTGACATGTATTTTCCCTAATACAAAGGTCCGATAGGTATTTTGGAGCCATTTCATGAAGGGATTTGAATACTGTCCAGCACAGCTTGTATTTTATTCTATCTGGGCTTTTTAACCAGTGCAAATCTCGAAGATGTTATGAGATGTGAGAATATTTTTTTACTCCCGTAATAAGTTTGTTACAAGTTAAATTTTTATTGATGGAGGCGGACTTGATGTAAATACTTGTAATTTGAAACGTTTTCCTTGTACGGTTTGATCAAATTTGCGTACAAGAGTAGAAAAACTCACTTGGCTTCGACTGGTATCTTGGTTCTAAAAATAATAATATTCGGTACGTAGCACTAGGATTACGAACCCTCGCCGGTCTAAAAGATTCTTCTTGCGTATTCTACGCGGCTTTATTGCTTTGCTGTTCTACTGATATTGGCTCGATATTGGCTTCAGATGAAAGATATTTCACTAAACCAGTGGTGTGGGGACAGAACGGCTTCATTAAATTTATACAATCTACTTTTCCCATGAAATAAATTGTAATAATATTAGTTGAAAATATACTCCGATTTCTAATTTCATATTAATAAATATTAGAATACCTATCGTTATGAAAATTTGATAGGATTATTACTTTGATTACTTTTACTTGATTTCTCATTTGTTTACTCTGTTGGGATAATTACGAGTTTTTATCAGTCAATTAGTAATTTCATCCAGTTTTATATATATATATATCTTTACTAACTTTGTATACTATGTGGAAATCTGTTATTAGTTCTGAGTTTATACACTATATTTGTTTGTTTACTAAAAATATGTATGTAGAACTGTTGATTTCCCAAATAAAATAAAAAATAAATAAATATATAATTGGATAATTTATATAGCGCCATTTTTGTGAAAATCACCTCAAGGGCGCTGTAAAATTAATAAATATCCCAGTACGTCTTGCAGCTACAGAGCGCACGGACGGTTGGGATTCTAGTTCCTCGTTTTCAATTAAGATCAATAAAAAAATATAACAGATAAGAGCTAGATTACAGGACGTCTTGCAGCTACAGAGCGCATAGACAGTTAGAAATTTAGCCCCCATTTACACATTTTAAAAATTGACAAATAAATTTAGTGTATTAATGATATTTAAAAAAATAAAAAATATGAATAATAAAAAGGAGTAAGATTACAACACGTCGTGCAGCTACTAAGCGCATAGGCGATTAGAATTCTAGACCCCATTTACAAAATTTAGGTATTTTAAAGTTGATATATGAAAGCTAGATAACCAATCATCGTGCAGCTACAAAGCGCCCGGACGAGTGGAATTCCAGCAAAGTTAAAACAATATCAATAAATTACTTTTTACAATGAAAATACTGTAATAATTTACTGTTAGTATCGTCGATTGTTGTCTTCGTTATATTAATATATTTAAAAATTAGCAAATAATTCCATCTGAATCAAAACACGAATAAAATCAAACCTAAATCTTGTTTTTTCATAAATGAATAGTGTTTACAATAAGTAATACACGTCTATAATATTATTTGTATGTGTTTTCATTTCAATGTATGGTTAGACCAATTTCTAAAATAAGTTGTAATTATTTATTTTAAATGTTTTATATATGCCGAGGAAAAGGGGAATTGGATTTTTCATTATCATAACGAATCCGCAACTAGTGGTGCATAGATCCCTGCATTGGCACTCCAACCGCAGCATATTTTGATCAATTTTACAACATGGAAAGTTAGGTGATCAGTCTTATACTTCAGGTGCCAGTACAGAAATAATGAAATTTTTCAGAGTAGAACAACATTGAAGTGAATTTCAAACTCAATATTATTTTTGGTATGTGTATATATATTTACATATTTATACACACACAATTCTGGGTTTTATCCCAAGGGGGAGTAGGTATATTATTATTTATATCACTACAGAGATGGGTAGAATTTTTGTTTCAAGATTATGGATATTCGAGCGTTTACAGGGCTTATGACCTGCCATAGGTTGGGTTCAAGTGGCCACTTTTATGTAGAATTCTACAACATTCCCCATTCCGCTTATTAGCGAATATCCATATCGGAGACATTTTTCAACCTCAATATCAAATACATAGATGGCGCTCCAAACGCGCTAGCGAAAGCTTTCCTTGTTTCATGACATATATACAAAAAACCAAAAAAATGTCTCCGATATGGATATTCGCTAATAAGCGGAATGGGGAATGTTGTAGAATTCTACATAAAAGTGGCCACTTGAACCCAACCTATGGCAGGTCATAAGCCCTGTAAACGCTCGAATATCCATAATCTTGAAACAAGAATTTCAAACTGTTTATTTAAAGTTATTATTGATAAATAATATTTCGAGTCACCACTGTATATTAATCGACGCATAATAATGGTGTTATTTTGTTATTGCATAACCCCGTAGTGTTTATTATCACCAATGTATTGATTTACACCGGACCGGACCTGTGCTTAAATAACCGCATTGAATTTATTGGAAATGGATTGATTTATAGATCCCGGCTTTGATCGCTAGATATTAAACAGTGTCGTATACCTACTGAGAGATTAATAATATTAGGTTTACTTTAATATTCATGATTATCTCGATTTTTCTTTTAAATAACACGCTATGTTGACATATTGATATATTTTGTTCATTAACCAATCAATATAGCAGGCACATTGCTAACGGCATGCCAAAAACACGAAATATTACTTTAAACGTTATAATTTTCTAACTAACGTAAAAAAAACAAAAAAAAAACCTTAATACACCCTTACCCCCCTCCCCCCCCCCGCACGCACTTAAATTTCGCAGCTTCTTTAAAACCAAACCAGTCTGACGATATCGCGAAAGAGGTTATTTGTCTAACAAAATAGGTGGATGAAAGTGCCACCCTTGTGTTATTTAAAAAAAATATATTCCAAAATATTATCGTTGATGGATGCAGAAAACTAGGAAGACCGAGAAAGACATGGCGCGATCAAGTCCATCAAATACTCGAAGATGGACATGTCAAAAGTAGGAATAATCGGCGTGCGTGCATGAGAAGATGTATGAATGTAGAGGAAGCGAGGTCTGTATGCCAAGATAGTGTTATGGCGTTCTATCCTCTCTGCCTATCCCTACGGGAAAACGGCGTGATTGTTTGCTGTTGTTGTTGTTGTTGTTGTTGTTATCGCATAATATTCCAATCTGCTGTCCTTTATTCTTATTATTAATTATTGTTCTTTTTTTTTCGTTTGTTGGGTGAATAATTTGAAAACAGTATGTTATCGATTTTTCATAATAAATCATGTTTAAATAATTGATTGTACTTATAACAATAATAATTTAGTACTTATAATTAATTGTGTTACTCTGAATTTTAAATTGCACTGTACATATCTTTGATAGAGCAGTATGAATATTGTGGATTTTCATATCGTGTTACGAAATGAAATTTTTTGCACATTGTTATACAATATTTGTAACAATGAAAAGCGTAAAGGGGTGCTCATACGTGTTTCGTATTGATCGTATTTTAAATTGCGTTTAATGCCTAGGTTATTTTTATTTATACATCTTTAAATTTGACATAAAACACAACTAAAATCATATGAAGTTCAATGCGTTTAAAAATATACCAAGGCGTCTTATTATTTGTTTAAAAGCTTTACTAATGCTGTACCCGAACGTTTTATCTTGTTTTTAATTTAACAAAGGTAGTAGTATATTTATAAAGGCCGGTACTATGTACTTTGCATTTTTTTAGTATAGTGAAACATTCCTAGTTTATTGATTTTAAAAAGGGCTTACTGTCATATAAAACTAGCTAATGATCGATGATTTATTGCCCAGAAAAATTAAAAAACATCTAGTTTCTTAAATGTTCACATTGCTTACTTAATATTGATCGGTGGGTGTACTAAAAGTTATCGGCGCCATATTTGAGAAAATATTATGGTTTAAAATAAATCATATGATCCAATATTTTTTAAGCTAAGTATAAAAAATTATATTTAGAAGAAACTACTTTATCGAAAGCGTTAGACAGACAGTCGATATTTTTTTTCAAATCATAAATATCACGACAGACGACATTTTTCAACTCTACCAATTTATTTTTTTCGTTGTAACTTAAAAATAGCTTCGTTTAATTAAATTTTACCTATGATATTTGAACTGTATATTCGAATTTTTCCACCTTATTTTTCAACTTTATATCTGTGTCCGGGCGAATAAATAAATTCATTCTGTGTGTGAAATATACCAGAATTCTAGACGAGTGTTTTCGACTCGATGAAGGTAAAAATCTCGAAAAAGGGAAATCGAGTGGACAAAAGTCTGCCGCATAAGGTAGTGGTTGGCGTATTTGCCTACCATGCTTGAGGTCCTGGGTTTGATTTCTGGGAGGTTAAACATGAAACATTTGTTTATAATACGGTTTTCCACTGCAGTATTTTACTGTCCCTGGATTGGCGCGTAAAGCGTAAGACTGGACACCTTACCTTCCTATAACACATGATCGAGATACACTGCATGTACTTTTCCAATCCAACGCCCCATGCACCATCAGGTGTGGATTTTGGTTTGACGGTTCGTGGTGGGTAATTCGTGGTGGGTCTTTGCATTTTCCTCCAGATAAGGTAACAACTATTATTCGTCTTTGCCCCAGATAATATGTTAATTTTCTTTGTCGTTTTTCTCAAATGTTGTAAGCTACCTTGTCTTTTATTTATTTTTTGCACCACAACAGGGCAAGAGGCACAATTACAGTGGTGAATTACATCACATAACGCACCAGTCTGAGAAAAATAATATTTTAATTTTTGTGTTCTTACCGGGTATCGAACCCGGAACCTTCCGTGTGTGACCCCAGCGTCTTGACCACTACAACATGGAGGCCGCCAACTTTTCTTTTAGACTGGTTAACTTTCCCAATTAATATATTTTTTAAATGATAATGATCTTTTCATTTTTTCCCAGATGTGATAGCTATCTTGCTTCTTTTCTTAGGTGTGGTAACATTCTTCCTTATTTCCAGAACTGGCGACTTTGTGTTATATTTTTCCCGGTAAGGTAACTTTATCCTTCATTTTTCCCAGATGTGTTAACTTTGGTTTTCCTTTTCCCAGATGAGCCCCGTCTGCAAGGTGGCGGCGGTGGCACAGGGTGGGGCGGGGAGCGGGGCGCCGAGGGGCGGCGCTCCCTCCGCACTCCCCGCCGGGACCCACCACCACGCGAGGAGTCCTGGGGCTCCGCTAGTGACAGAGACGCGTCCTCTGACGATGAGAACGACAAATCCATTGGATTTCGGTGAGTTTTAACCGAATTATTCATTCATATTATTTTATTGTGCACTAGCAATTTAGCAACACGTGGATATATGTTTTTCATTTATTGTAGGTACATATCTTAGTGAAATAAATTGAAAATTAATAAAATTAAGCATGTGTGCTATGAATTCGCCTTTTAGGGAATTTCCTAGAATTTAAGCCTGCGAATTCCCTAAAAAATTTATTTTTTGTATCTTTAATGCTTATCCTAACCTTATCACGAAACAAAGATCTCGGCATTTGTCCACCTATCGAACATATTTTTACCACACATTTGCCCGAGAGATCGCATTTCGTTAGCATTCAGCCTGCTTTCACCCTTATTTTTCAATGCTAATTGTGAACGTCAAATTTCTTATTTTTCTTGATTTTAATGCACCGCTTACCTTGTTCTACCTAAAATAATTATTTTGTTAAAATACGAGTAGTATACCCCAGTGTGGCTGAGGCGGATCGTTCCTACAAGCGATTATATTTGTCTATTCATAATTATGTTTGAAAGTAACTTTATTAATAGAAAATCAAGCAAATAATTATTATTTATTGTAAATCATTGCCACCGTTTTTATTTTCGTATTTTCCTCCAAAAAATAAATACAAATATTAATAAAGCGCGCCCAGCGCTAGAAGGAAACCATGAAATATGCCGATTATTCCAGCTTATTTATTCAAACAAATAAATACGCTATATTTTTCACATCTTCAACCTAGTTGCGGTTATTTTCTTCTAAAGTTTGCTCGCAGATTACACAAATTCGAAAATTCTTGATTTGGAAAACAGTATCTCTAACATTGTTTCCTATGGGCTATTTTTCTTTGAGAAATCACCATCATTACTTCCGTGCAGTCATATTGCATGACATGTGGCGCTTGACGTGGCCGTTTTTTGTGTTATTCATTTTTAGAGCAAATCGGCCAATTGACATATCAATCGTAATGGGAATAATTATATCTACTGAATTAATCCTGGTATTTTTTATGAACGTTTGTATAAGTTATGTATTAAAATAATGTAGAATATAGCTAGGTACATAATGTTATATCGCGAAGTTAATATTAATTGTCGTTTTAGTTGATTTCATATATGAGAGATGTTGTTGTATCACATGGAACCACATAAAAAATAGCAATTTATACATAACTTATTATTACGTAGGTACAAATTTATGAACATTTTCGTAGCATACCTGTAAGCAAAGTCACCGTTCGCCACTGTTGTGTAGTATATTTTTAGTGAATATAACTGGAAACCGAAATAAATAACATTTCGCTTGTTAATCGTGAATCGTGAAAATTTCTAACGAATATTGTATTTTCAGTTTCCAACAAACTTGGTTAATAACTAACCACCTTGACCTCATTTTTTTTGCAGAGGATAGGTGCTAATTGAGTTTTTTTAGGAAACTTAATTTTTTGCGTTATATTTACAGTCGCGAACAACTTCCTGTATTTTCGTATTATTATTTCATATTTTTCCGCAAAAATTGTTTGTCTAAATGTATCATTTAAAGGGATAGCAATATTTCACAGTCTCGGTAATCTCAGCGCCTCGTATTTCAATGGTAAATAAACAGAGTTATTTTCAATTGTCTATAAATCTTTTTTGAACATGTTTAATAACAGGTTACCGACAAAGGTACTTCAAATTTTCATACAAATATGCACATTTTAATACAAAAAATCTGATATGACTTTTTAGATAATTATTGAAGATAACTCTTAACCTTGCTTTTATACATATAACAAATTATCTAGATACGTTGCAATTGGTGTTTTAATACGGTGCACTTATATCATGTTTGGTTTTTGCTATTAATTTTATTAATGTATAAATATGATATTTTTACAGGTAGTAAGTATCGTTTCGCTTTCAGAATGCAGAATTATAACAATTCTACGTGCGGTTAATGTAATGTATTTACATAAATAGTTGCGAAAATAACACATTAAAATTTTTAAAAACATACAGCAAAATAAAATAAACCCAACCTAGTTATCCAATAAATAGTTTAAAATTTTACTTTGCCTCTGTGGACATTCTTCATATTATGCGGATATTTATTTCTAACCAAAAATCGCAAAGGCCGCACAACGACAGAAAGCGACATATCAAATATAAAGACGATATAATAAGCACCCTCTAAATTCCCATTCATGATTCTTCCTTCTTTACAAATTCATTTACTGTCCATGCGACTTGACTATGGAATCGTCTCCCATCCACTTCCAAATATAATTTCTACGTCATCTCTGTGTAAATTACGTCTGAAGAAATATTTTCTAACACTTCTCTCCTTTTCTACTTTTATTTTATATTTCCTCTTTCCTTTTGGCGTTTAGTATGGAAAATTTATTTATGTAGAAATATTTTTTAGTTTATCAACTTTATTTTGTATATTTATTTATTATTCATGTATTTAACACTTTACACAAATATACAATTTGTATACATTTAAGGGCGGGCATATTGCTTTACGGCTATGCTAACATACGTTTTGAAACCAAAAAAAAACACAATTTATTTTATTGGTTAATCATTTTCCTATCCTGATCCAGCGGTGCACAGGGCAGCCATTAGTATTGCAATCGCAGCGTATCTAGATCGTTTTTACTACCAGGAATGAAAGATTATCAGTCTTATGCTTCAGGTGCCAGCCCTAGAAGAATGAATTACTTGTTGATTTATTAGAAAAAATAATATTTGACAGTAAGCCCGCAAATTTGCAACTAAAGTGTACTAAATAATGACTTATTAATATTTTGGTTTCACTGAAATGGGAATCAAACATCCGACCTACATGCGTGGGGTAAAGCTATCAAGTTATTAACATATTTAACTTGATAAATGAATTAAACTAATTTAGAAACCTCGCTAATCCCTAAAACATCACGCTCGGCGTATCGTAAACTTTATAACAATCGATTTGTTTTTCGTTCGGAGTAAGAAAAATGCACCTGCGTCCTACCATTACACTGCAGTCCAATGCATCGACTCACCCACTAAGTGTGTCGTGTGGAGTTATTTATATTATACTTAGTTATTTAGGCACACCAAGCACTACCATTGTTTTCAAAGATATTTATGCGCGATGCTTTAGTTTGCTACATCTACCTTTTCCTTCGATTTAAAATCCAAGTGTATTTTTCAAGATTCATCATCTTAAGTAAGTTTTCTACAACCATAAAGTGGATTTTTAAATGGTTTCATGAACGTGATCACGATACGAATATTTAGTTAAGTAATTAAAATCATTACAAATCGTAAAAATTAAACAATTCTTAAACTATCATCGTTCGTCAAATTGTTGCTTATTAGTTTATAATTTACCAGTCATAATCGCCCGTAACGCGAGATTATTATTTGACATTTGAAAATCTGAGCGTTTCACAGTCAATTTGATTACCACAGGCTGCGAATGAAATGAAGTTATCGACGCGTCTAGTTGAAAGATAGGCTTATATGTTCCAACCAGTTTTTTTAATTTCTGTTTACTGATCCTTTTCCTCTTGTGCTTCGGGTGTCCCCGGCGATTTCTTCTTTAAGAGTGATATTTCATTTATTTATATACCGGGGAATAATAATCAGAGTAGTTTAATCTAGGGGTCGCCTTACCTAAGCTGGGTGGGTCCCGTTATTTGCGCTGGATATTCGCCCTTTCACTATGACACTGATGCCAGTGGTCACATAGCCCGGGGTTCCCGGGGGCCTGAAAATTACACGTTGACGCGTAGTAGGGTGTGTTGGTATTGCTGCTATTGTTACTCAGTTTTACTTTCGTGATACTTTATAAAAGTATATTTTCCAGCAAGACATACCCCATCACGACTACAAATCATCCATTAGAACCTCCGGTTACTGATAAGTTCGCATTTAAAAAAAAAAAATATATTAAATTGAAAACATATTATACATAATTATATACAATATTCCCAAGGAGTTTTTTTTTAAAAAACTCATTTAGGGACATACAGATAACAAATTTATTTAAAGACGTTTTTATATTTTAAACTATAATATTATTTACAAAAGCAGAAAAATTAAAATTATGATATACTACAAATTAAAAAGGGTATGAAAAATACTTGAAAATAACAAAATAAACAGAATACTAGGCATGGAAATAAATTCAAAATGATGTTTACATTATGCAATCTGGGAAAGAAAATTTAAAAAATTTAAAAATTACATGTACATATGTATATATACATACTGAACTAGTACAAAATAAAATCATTTTTTTCAATTAACGAAATATGCGCACACCCAATACAGGTTATTTTTTTTTATCAAAAACGTATTGAAATTATGTATACAAGCTAAAAAAAGGTATAAAAAAAACACAAATAACATTTAAATAGTATTAAAAATTACATATACAAGCAAAAACGATAAAATATTAAAAGATATATGTTCAAGATGCGCATTCTCTGGATAAAGTAACATTATTTATTTAAAGTACTTCTGGAAAAAATAATTCTTCAATTCGCACGTCCTGTTTCTATATTTTGAAATAGGTACTTTAAATTTTTGTGCCAATTTATTAAATTCCTTGAAACCTATGTATTGTAAAGATCTAGTACCAAACTTTTTTATTTGATCTTCAACGCATTCATAGCTTACATTTTCCTTCTGAAGAGAAATAATGACGTTTTAAGTACTTATCTTTAACTTTTTAAAAGCATAGCCTTTTTAAAATTGCACAAATAAAACTTTTCGCTTTGTTATATAGTTAATTCAGATTATAAAACCAACTTAACTCTCATTAATAAAGCCTGGTAAATCGACATTTCAGTATCTATTCCACCTTTCGTTTTGTAATAGTTCTTTGTTTAAACTGCTGCATTAATACTGAATTTTTTTCTGTTGCGTATTTCTAAGTAATCCTTCGTAGTTTATACCTGACAAGAGGATTACGATGGCATACAAAGATATAGCATCTTGCTTGCACACGTTTTCCTTCGCAACTTCGATGACCAACTAATAGCTCACACAATCACAGAAATACCGCATCATTTTAAACCAACTTGTTCATAACTCTAATGGATTAATTGCGTGAAACCCAGCATATTAACATTAGAATTTATGACCTCCTATTATCTAGGTGGACCACTTTCCTATATTGTACACAGTACGCGGAGATAATGATTGGATCCAATAAGTACTGAGACTAAATTACAATTTTCCATTCACTATTCACCACCAATGGCGAAATTAAACATTAACACAGATATACATAAATATTTTAGTCTTACATCAAACCATAAAACGTTTTTTCATATTAACAAATTACAACAGGGATGGAGTATACCTTAAATAAGGGAATATGGAAGTCAAGGCATTTACAGGGCTTTTGACCAGTCATTGGCTGGTTTAAATGGCCACTCTACACACTGTGTAACATTCACCATTTTGCCTATGTTTGAACTTGAACATCCATATTTCTTCAATTCTTCCATTTTTTTATTTTTGTGAAGTTAAAGAGCTGAAACCTTTATTGTTGTGAAGAGATTCATCTGACTGAATTATTTCACATACTAGGCAACCCCTGAAAACAATTTATCAATTTTTTAACTTCTTCTTGGACCAGTTGGTTTCATTACAATATTTGAGTTTGTTCAAATTTTCGTAGACAAAAGACTGGATTTCACCCCCTCGGGGGTCATTAAGATTAACAAATTACAACAGGGATGGAGTATACCTTAAATAAGGGAATATGGAAGTCAAGGCATTTACAGGGCTTATGACCTGTCATTGGCTGGTTTAAGTATCAAAGTATCATATGTTTGAGGTATATCAACATCGATGCTTTAATTGAAGATACCCGCCCAATAATTTTATTTACTCAATCAATTGTTTCGACTTAACTCTTTTTCTCCAGGATCCGAAATAAGGTTACACAATTCTATTAAATTTTCATTTTGATCAAAATTTGTTGCAACAGAAAGGGAAGAAATTTTTGAGAAGGTAATATGGAAGTCTAGGCATTTACAGGGCTTATGACTGGTTTAAGTGGCCACTTTACACACTGTGTAACATTCACCATTCTGCCTGTGTTTAAAAAGCCACATTTCCATAACTCTTCCATATGTTGAGCTGAAACCTTTATCACGTGGGTGAGACTCATCCTGCTACTAGGCATCGCCTGAAAACAATTTTGCCAATTTTATACTTCTTCGTATACCAGTTAGTTTAATCAGCAATGTTTTGAGTAAGTCCAAATGTTTGCAGGTAGCCTGGATTTTCTGTAACAAATTTGGATCTAAGTAACTCCCAAAGGTGGAAATCTAGCCTGTCTTCAAACATTTGGACATAGTCAAAACATTGTTTTCGTTTTGATTTTAGAAATTTCGGTTTTCCTTAATAAATGGAATGTTTATTGTAAAACGGAACTATTGTAATATTTTCCTGTTCTTCTGTAAGCAATTAATCATACCATAAATCATAATTTCCGTGGCGTAATGGCTAAGACGCTCGGCTCACGCACGAAAGGCTCCAGGTTTATTCTCGGTGAGCGCACAAATATTCAATGTGTTTTTTCTCAAGCCTGGGTGTTTTGAGCTGTAATTCACCGATGTTATTGGGCCTTCCGGCCTATTGTGTAAAATAAAATTAATATGTGAGCAATAGAGAATTTATGATTTTAACGTATTTTAATACAATTATTACATGATAATATTAAGACGATTCTGGATTTGTGACACAGACGCGTTTAAATTAAACAACTTAACATTATCGTTTGGTTCAATTATAGACTAATTAACGGTTCACATGAAGCCTCTCTGTCTACAGTGTTTACCCTTACCTGTCCACGTGTCGGTAGTCTCTTCAAAGCTTATCATAAGAATAATCGCGTTTTCTTATTTCCATTGTTTGGATCGAGTATTTTATCATAACCGTCCACATTATTTATCTTCTCCGATACATCGAAAAGATTTCAAAATAAACTTTCTGAGATATGAAATCCAAGCTCTAGCCGACTCTACCAAATCACATGTGACAAAAACTATGACATCTGACATTATTTGTAAGAGTGCGTATCAAACATAACTACGAATGTAGCAACCGACACGAAGTACGCATACTTCATCGTTTCGTGTTGTATTTTGTAATGCACTATTGTTCCATGCACTTATGCTCGTTTGTTTAATGTTTATTTCTTCTCTAATCCTAGTTTCAGCTCGCGATTTACAAAGATTTAACTGGCAGGTTGAGTTTATCGAACAAATGGTGTTTGGAATAGTTACATACTTATATATTATACGGCGATGGCATAGTGAGATTACAATGCGCTAGGCGACGGAAATTCGCGGCGAACGTGTGGTTCGATATTTCTCACAGTTCGATACAAATCTTTTAAAACGAATATTTTAAGCTTGGAGCAAAAGCCTCGTGAAATTGTATTGTATTCACAATATATATAATTTGAATCTTATCTAGAATGTTTGCATATTGAACTTACCGGCGATGTTAGTAGTGATTTTTCAGATCTTTTGTCATCTCGCAATCATTTCGCAAAATTAAATAACATGTCTTAAACCCATGTCTTTTCCGTCAAGTTTTTTTGCCCTATATCAATGCCGGTGTGTAAGTTGTGTTCGTGTTTTTACAAATTCGAAAATGTAAAAATAAAATCTGCTGTACACGGTATTGTGTTTGCTTTAATAATACATATTTCCAATCCATCTTCACCCCACGCTGGTTTAGTGGCGAAGAGAGATCTACAAAAAGCCGAAAGATCTATCCCAAAGAATTACAAGTTTTGTGTCAAATTGAATAATCTACACATTTATTATTTATTTGTTTAATGACGGACATATACAGTCTATTATAACAATGGTTAACACATTTTATTTTATTGAATGCGGGTACACATGGAATAAAATACAAGTAAACTAAATTAAGAGAACGAAACGAAAAAAATATACAATTACTACCTCAAGATAAGATCTGGTCTATCTTAATGATTTTTTTAATCTATAAAGACTTACGCCAAAAAAGTCCAGATCTTGTCTCGAGTTTACAATGCGGCATTCTGGACATTGGGGCATAAAAACGAAAGTTGCTCTCAGAAGATTTAATAAATAGCATATTTCTACTTCTGGTGGCATGGTTGGGAACATGAAAAACAGTTTATTGCAACTGAGGTGGGACATCACTTATGGCATTAAGTATTTTTTAAATGCAAATAAAGTCTCTATCAGTTCTACGTTTCTCAAATGAAGACATATTAAGAGATTCCTCTATTTCAAAGTTGGAATTATTACCCCTTTGCCATCCGAGCAACCATCCTACTTTTCTTAGAAAACGGTGTTGGACAGACTTGATACGGTCAATATGAATCCTATAGAATGGAGACCAAATTAAGAAATATATTCTAGATGGGGTTGAACTAGCAAGCAGTAAAGAGTTTTGATGGTATTTATATTTTTTTAATGTCGTCATTCTATTGGTAAAACCAAGAAGTTGGAGAGATGCTAATTTGTTGTAAAATAATGAAGAAGAATACATTATTTACTAATTTTTTGTAAAATAATGAAGAAGAATACATTATTGACTAATATATTGGTGTCACAGGTTGGTGTTGACAGTTTTTTTTTCTAAAATAGAAAACAAGAGGACTAAAAAAATGCATTAATTCCCTAAATGGAACGCGAACAGAACATGGAGTCGAAAATGCTCACTTTCGCCTACTTCGAAAAATCGGACACAACTTACGCTAACACCTTATATATTATTTTTCTTAGAGGTGGGGGTCAGTGCTATGCAAGCTCCTGACATCACTGCGACCTGTGCATATCTACCCTCCCCCCCCCCCCCCCGTGTATCTAAATCTATTCCCCGTAAATCTATTGTGAAAGACCCAGGCCTATAAGGAACCTGGTTACGTGTGGAAGGCGAGAGTTTAATTTTGCTAAATGTCCCCCTCCAAGCCCAGATCCGTAAAGTATCAGGCTATTAGGTAGGGGGCGAGCTCTTTTGCATCCTCTGGTTTAGCCAGTAGTTCCCTGAGGATGAGGCTCTTTTTAAGATGTTAAGCATCACATTCACCCTAATATATTATTATATTTGTCTTAAAAAAAATACCATATTATCTTGTACAGATTTTTTTTTTCTTTCTTATGTTACACAAAAATATTATAACTGTCCATTATTTATTATAGGAGCAAAAATTCATTAACATTTTCTTGTATACCCACAAACAGGCCATGCCTGGGATTTTTTGTTTACTATTTTTACTATTAATATGTATTTCATTGCTATGTAATTATGCTTTACTTTTTGAATACTCTGTTTTATCACTTACGTTTATTGTAAAAAAACAAAAATAAATTTAAAATGCTATGCTATATTTTTTGAAGAAAATCTCGATTTTCATAAAGAAATTAGTTAAAATATTACCCTGTTTGAGATTAGCTTCGTTCAAATGAGTATTAGTGTATGTGTGTCATAAAACCGTTAATTGGTTAAATTTTAAAGCTAGAACTTACTCTTTTTTAGCAAATAAAAGTTTTTTTATAATTAATTCTGTATGCTTTACTCAAAATTTTTCTTAGTAATTACTTTATTTTATCGGAGTTGCTATGTGTCGATAGCGCTGATGATGTTTACTTGACATTGGACACTATAATCATGTCGACACGTTGGCGAGAAGTGTTATATACTTACGTTACAACTTCCAAATGACGTGAATTTTTATATATTTTTTTTCATCCATTTGCTTTATTCTCGAGCATATCCTGACAGTTTTTTACGTAATGTTATTTACTTTATGTAAAATTTCGATACTCTTGTACAGACTCTCGTATGACTTGAGTACAGCGTAACACATCAGTCAAGTAGGAGTTTAGGAGTGAAATATTCACGCAAGTACACGTGCATAATAAATTCTTAAGATTTATGTCGTTTTCCATAAATCCATAACTTTCCGTGATTTGGGGCGTGACTTGGAGGAATGAGCGTTTATTATTTGTTTGGGTTACGTTTTACGTCGCGCTTGCTCGTAATGCAAACAATGCCCGCATTGCATATCGTCCTGACCATTTAAACAGAGGCAATGGTTATGAGGTAACGTGAGAATCAACACCTAAAATATAATACGTATTTTATATAAGTTACGCAGAAAATCTACCTTGAAATGTTATTCTGTAAACAAGTTTCGCTTTTGTTGGTTTATTATTTTTTTTATTTTAAAAAAAGAAATATTTGCGTTCTTATGATTACCCAATATTTCATGTTGAAGGCCATTTTCAACGAGTTGTAAATAACTCACTATTCGAAAATGGGATCAACAGAGTGGGATTCGAACCGCGGACATTTGAGCCGTAAGTCCGAGACACTAGCTACAGGACCACAACCCGATTCAACGAAAAAGTTGTACACTCGATGTTTCTTGGTATAGTTTGCTATTTCGTTTATTTATAAACGAGCGCTTTTGCCCAAGTAGGCATCTAGTCGAGTTTTGGCCGGTGAATCGAGTTTTATCAAGAAATATAAAAAACGTCAAGAGTCATGAGTATTAAAATATGTATATATATATTTTTTTTATTTGGTTGCCATTAGACTCTTGAGTGATCATTAGACTCTTTGGTTTAGCACTACCTACTTTTGTTTTTTAGCATCATCGTGCACTTGCGTCTACGCAGGCATTTTCAAGAATAACTGTCGGTATTTATCCAAAATGCGCTAGGTGGAATCTTCACATTTCAAGTGCATAATATATGTATAGCTATGTATGATATGTAGTATTATTTGATTACATTGGCTCATGGCCATTTATTTTCATTCAGCGTGCTAAATCACAGACGAAATATTAACACAGCCAGATTGACGTATAATATTGAAGTTTGACGATCTTCGAATCAATCATTCTGTTAATCCGGACATCACTAGATGGTTGGAAGATTTATTTCGATTCGCTGATTTTATATTACAATGACAATGTGATTACTGTCGCCTTAATTAAAATATACTTTAAATATCGCCTCGCTAGTGCGTTCAGGAAACAATGTGATGTTTACAAACATAAAAGTATTTTTTAAATGTTTCAATAAATAATACCGAAAGTATGAAACTTAAAATTTGTACTAATAAAACCAAACTTTACGCGATTTTTTCGCAGTTGATGCCTGAACATAATCTTATTTTAAACTCCTTCGCAACTTTCGAGTGCTATCTCGGATAATCCCCCGTCAATTATCTTTAACACTGCTAAATAATTGAAGAACTGCATTAAAAATTATAACAACAAAAAACACAGCAGTAGCTATTAGCTATACAGGATCATTATACAGTAGACGTGTTGAAGATTTCGCTTTATGGGCAAACACTGCGTCGAACGGAGACAATGTTATCGGCTGATCATTTGTTTAATGTCTCCCTTTCTTCCCTTATCTACAATTAACTCAGGCTTCTGCAATAACAATTCCAAGAAAGCCGCCTCAACATCAGTAATTGGTGTCTTAAGAATTACATTAATTAAATAATTAAATATATGTCGTTAAAAGTGAAAAGCTTTCTTTTCGTTCATTTAAACGTATATTCAACGCTAAATCTCCAACTTTGATTCCGAATAAACCGAAAATAAATCAATGCAACGTTATTAATCTTAATGTAGCGATTTCGTAAGATTATTCATCAATATCGCATTCCTTCATCACCTTATTAAACTTGAATTTCACTCTGTACTTTTGGGCAAAGTTTTCGTAGTAAATTTCGTTCGATAAATTGAACTTTCGATTAATTATCTGCCTTGGATCGCCGCCAATGAAGGTAAAAAATGTCCCCGTAAAAGAAGCTGCCTACGTATTATTGTGGTACAAACTTTCAACAAGTAATTTCGTTTCATTTGCATACGCAGTACTGCATTGATTGAAGTCCGTAGATACCATTCATTTCGCAAAATAAATATTCTCGATATTGCAATCAATAATTCGAAGCACCTGTTTTTTTCAGATCTGAATTCGCTGATTTTAAATTACTTATCAGCTTTTTCATTAATTGTGTCCTAATATGATCTCATCCATATTGATTGGAATAAATATGGTATATTTAATACCGATTTTCTCGGACATTCGTCGGTTTAAATTTAAAAATAATACATTGATATCGATACTTGCCTATTAACACTAATCGCTTTGTTGGGATTTTTTACTTTCCTATGCTTATTATCTCTTCCAGTTCTTTTAACTTCAATCCCTGGGCTAGTATTCTAAACGAAATTATAGCGCGGTATAGCGCGTTTTTACGTACTATATACGCATTATAGCGCGCTGTAAACGCGTTCGGAATACCAGCCCTGGGATCGGTTTGCAGGAAACACCATTATTTTGTTCTCTTTCTCAATTTTCATGCCTTGCCCATAATACGAACGCGCATTATAATTCTTATTTTTGTGGGTTTTTAACTATTTTTAAATCAGCATAATTAAACATTATTCGACGTTGGTTTTAAAATTATTATTTTCGATTTCACTTTTCAAAAAAATTGTTTTGGTATCCATCATCTACCACACGGTCTTCAATAAAAATGACAATAATTGTAAATTTTCTTCAAAACTCTCTAATTACATACGCGTTGTATATGAAACGTATGTGAAATCTAGCCTCAGGCAAATAAACATTGTATATTGAACGCATTGCAATAATGTGCCTATTTATTATGCACATTAATTAATATTGAGCGGTTCCTTCGTAGCATCACGGTCAAGTGTGACAATTTCTAGTTATTTTCAGTTTCCACTTTACCACATATTTGTATAATTAACTGGTGACACGGATCACACTAAAATGTGTCACGTTCTCGATTACCTTGAATAAAAAATATCTCTAGCTCTAGGTAAAACATTTAAGTTTGTTAGATTCAAGCTCTCTGGGTAGTTACAAAATAAATTTAGATAATTGACTTGCGTTATAAGAAAAATATCAGTAATAATGATTTATGGTTCGGTTCCATAATGATTGGTACATAAGATTGTTAGCATTTCTATTCAACTCTTATATATTTAAGTAATTTACACATTCTAGTGATTTTTAGATATTGGATTTTTTCAATGAACCATGATTGTGGCTTCCAGGTGCAGGTCCAGAGTAATTTATTAGTGAAATTCTAGCAAAAAAATCGGTTTTCAATCATTAATAGTCTTCTAAATGTCAACATTTCAACGAAATGAAGTAAATACGTTCATTTTCGCTTAATATTCTGATTTCCACCTTGAGTATTATCATCTTATACAATTTTCAATCAAGAAAACATAGTTAAATATGTATATAAATAGATACCAAGCTGCAAAATTTTCTGAAAATAAATGGTTAATGAGAAATATAGTCGGCATTTTTAGTAATTAATATGTTAGAAAAACAGCATTTTTTTATGTTCACGTTCTTTTGACTAAGCCACATATTTTAAGCCCTAGTTCTTGTATGTTCCATATTTTATTTTGCAAATTTTACAAGAGACATTTCTTTTGTTTTTAAAGTCAAATAGTAAGTGGAGATTGACACGAAAAAAATGCTGAAAACGCTATTGAATAACGGAAAAAAATGCTTTAGCTACATTAACCTTTAATAAGATAATAAACCTATTGGCATGCATAACTCAATTTTGCTCAAAATGGTATAATGAACATACAAGCAATGGGTATCAAGTTGTCATTAACAGTAGTCAGAACTTTGCCAACAACTCAGGACCATTAATAGATCGCCATTTGTTGCCTATGTAAGGTAAATAATACTTAATTTTATTTTGACTGTATAATATAGATTTATTTTATTTTTTTTGGTCATCACAATTTGTTATGTTAAAATATTGTTCATCAATTACATGTGAACACAGCATGCACAAATAAATAAAAAAAGTCCCTAATTGTTTTTTTTTTAAATTAGCTAGCTTAATTGAATTCTACAATTGTTATGACTTTGTGATTTAATTGCAAAAGTTAAGATTATATACATCCTTTGATTACGATATACGAGGTTTGAAATTATTGATGTCATTGCGATCAATTTGGACTTATCCAATAATAAAAGTTAAATTAGTATTCTGCATAAATATTTTAAGCCGCCAATTATTTTTCACAGAAAATATTTTATGCAAGTTGAAGAGTTCGAAAGAGTTCCCAATTATTCAATTTATAATGTTAATTCTCAATCTCGATTGTAATCTCCTTTAATCACTTCAAATGAAACTTCCTTGGTTCAGTTACTTGATTTCATTGCGTTGAACTTCATAATTATTGCGCAAATAAAAAGCGTACTAATTCTTTTAACGGCCTCCTTAATCCGGACAATATTTTTTAATACTGCTGTTAAGTTTGTAGTCTTTGGCCTTCAGTTGTAGTTAAATATAGTATGCATTGTTTAATTTACACTTTATAGCGAGTGCGATCTGCATTATTTCTCCGTAATGCTTCGCTCTTAATGGGGAATTTGAAATTCAGTGACTGTAAGAAAAAAACCGTCGTGAATTGCGATTAATTTATAATGTATACGAGTAAAGTTGAAATCAAAATTTGTATTTTGATCTTTACTGACGATTTGTGAGATGCGCTGTCTAACTTTTCTTCATACAAACGTATTCCCGTATTCTCCCTGGATTATGGCACTAAAGCGATGATTTTTTTACACACTATACATATCAAACCGCTCTGCAGCGCATATACTCTTAAGAACGCGAAATAGGCAAAAGAGGTATATTATGGGCGTAACTACTGGCATACATTGACCTCCGTGGTGTAATGGCTAAGAATCTTGACTCGCGCACGGAAGGTTCCGGGTTACATTCCTGGTGAGAACACAAAAATGTAACGTGATTTTTCTCAAGCCTAGGTGTTCTATGCTGTAATTCACCACTGTAATTGGGGCCCCTGGTCTGTTGTGGTGCAAAAAATCACAAATCGTATATTAAAGTATCAAAGCTTACCAAATGCTGGGTTTCATTTTAAGAATTATTAACCCAAATACATTATATAGCACTTTTGTACGCAGTAACTTGGAGTTTGCATCCGTTGTCTGGAGCCCACAATACATATCAAACATTGAAAGGATTGAAAATGTTCAATGAATTTTTTTTAAATATCTAGATTATAAAAAACAATTAAACGCTTCGCACTTACAGCCAATCCGCTAAACAAAACTTTTCCCTTTGAAAATAGACGCACTTTATCTGAATTATGCCATTTATATAAATTATTAAATAATAAAGTAGACTCTTTTAACCTACTCTCCAAAATGTTCCCTTTCGCGTAACAAGAAATAAGTATTTATTCCATCGGCCAGTCTGTAGAACTAACTATGCACAACACTCTTTTTTCTATCGTTCTTGCTCAAACTATAATCCTTTTTTTTTTCATCTATTAAAATATTTAACATGTCCCTTAATTTATTTAAAAATAAATTAAGACTCATTCTTTCTGGCTTCGATACGCTATTTAATGATGCTCACGCTCACACACATCTGAATACTTACTCCCACACAAATACATACAAACACACCTCTACACTTACTCTCATACAAATACACACAAACGCACCCTTTTTTTGTACCACAATTTGATATGTATGATTTTTACTTAGAAACTTTGCTGGTCTGTCTTTAAACCGTATCTTTTTATGTTATTGTATTATTGTCGACGGTTTGTTTCTGTAAAATAAATAAAAAAAATATAAAATATTTTATAAGCATATACGCATCGAAGAAAATTTTACTGTAAACGAATTATTTTTTCTTTGTCATCAATATTTAAATCATTAACTTTGTGGTCAAGCATTTTACTAAATGTTATTGAATATTTGTATATTACTACTTACCGACTTTTCAATGCCTACTGTTTTCGAGACGTACCCGTCTCTTAGTCAGGATACCAATTAAACTAACATGTAACATAACAAGACGAAGAGACGGGTATGTCTCGAAACCGATGGACTTAAAAAAGTCGGCAAGTGGTTATGAACACATGTTTAATTACAGTTAGTATTATTTCTTTATTTATGTCATATGTAATCACGAATAATTATACTTAAACATGGGTGAAAATGCTAATAAAGGCCATAGCCGTAGACACAATATTAAAATTAACATATTACAACAGAGATGAAGAACATTTAAGAAAAGGTAATATAGCAGTCTAGGCATCTACAGGGCTTATGACCTGTCAATGGCTGGTTTAAGCTTAAATGTTCTTCATCTCTGTTGTAATATGTTAATATAAACAGCTCCCCAGGGAGTTGAATCCAGTCCTTGTCTACAAAAATTTGGACAAACTCAAAATATTGTTGACGATATTAAAAGCCTTACAAGGATGTTAAATTTTAAAAAATGCTACTGTACTTAATGTACTTAAAATAATAATCAAAAATATCATAAAGCCAATAAAAATTAAATAAGTAAGTGTATTTTTTCTATCATTTACTAAACATTATTCATTTTTATTCATTTTTTCGTGCGTTATTTTCATAATTGTTTGTTTGGAGCGAACCGAGCGAATACAATTATTCACTGCCGAACGCAAACTTAGTCTTAAAAAAATAGTTTTAGGTAAACATTGGAGCTGGACGGACGTCGCATTAATTGGGGCATTGTTACATTTACCTACCAAAAACGTGTTTTTGTCAAGCGTATAAAATACCTAACTGTATTCTTCATCCGCCCGGACACAGTTTTTGATGTATCATTTGAAGAAAACTCCATCCGTCAAGCCAATAAATAAATCGATGCATCCAATACAACAACAATTTATTGTTTTCTAATATTTTTTACTTCAAAGCAGTTTATTATATTTTTTTCCCCAAACTGCTAAATATTTGGATTTTTCGATTGTCGTTGTTTGAAAGGCACGGAAATTTTGTTGTCGAAATAATCTCATTAAGCACTTTAGTTTTTCATCCTCGGATCGGCGAATTCAATTGGACATTGTGTGGGCGAGAATCGTTTATCTAATAAAAACATAACTGCTGTTTTCTTCAATTAATGATTTATTCGGGACACTTTAATATGATGCTTGTCAGTTTGTAACGGTTGATTGAAGACTACTTTTTTATTTAGGTTCAAATTTTTCCATCAGTTTGTACGTAGGTACTAATACAGTCGTTGTTTGTGGGTGCCCCGCGGTAGCTATGGTCTAATGTATGAGGTCTCGGGTTCTATTCCCATAAAATCGACGTAAAATGTTTATTACGTTTGATTATCCTACATAAACTATCTTTGAAATAAAAGAAAAAACATCGTAACCTCTCAAATACTTTTTTTTATAATTTTCCAACAATACTATCTATTAATGAAATCCACGTTTAAATAGTGATAAAAATAGGTAAGACAAAAGAGTAGAATCAAAATGGATTGTGTCAAAAAAATTGTTTGAATTATAACCATAAAAATACGTCGACAATGTTTGAGTATATCCAAATGCTTGCTGACTGGCTGGATTTTCTCCCTAGGGAGTTATTCATATTTAAATTTATTGCAACAGAAAGGGAAAACATAATTGAGAAGGGAATATGGAAGTCTAAGCATTTACAGGGCTTATGACCTGTCATTGGCTCATGAATGGGACAATCGTCTCCCAAAAATACACTTCTGTCTCAAAAAATATTTTTTAAGTATGCAACATCAACACCATGATAAAAATCGGACTGAAACAAGCTAGACATATTTCAAGTTTTTTGTTTAAGAAAATAATTTTGTGTTAAGGCAATTTGTTTTAATTTATGCATTGAAGTTGAAACGGGTACACCAATTTATATATGTATATTATATTTCAAGCTGATATTCTTAGGATATTTAAAATTAAGTTTTATCGAATTCGCTACAGCATAACCCTCTCGGTTTATGTGTTTTTCTAAAAATCATACATTTCCTTGAATGGGACACGTGCAGTGATCATGAATGAGATACTTCCTGTAACACAACGGAATACACTACGTGCACTTTTCCGATGGAGTTCTTTATGGACCACTAGGTTCTGATTAGGGCTTAATAAATAAATAAAAATACACTGAAGAACGAGTAACAAATACCTGATAACAAGTATCACGTATGTGATGGAGAATACAAATTAATATAGTGTTGTACAATGCAATGGTTTGAATTAAAATGTGTTAAAAATTCAAATTGTTTAGGACCCATGAAAATCTTCGAATTTTAGGTTCTCTGGACTTTTTTTTGCCAAAAACAGCCCAAAAATGTAGCCCAATTATTTGACGTAATAAACAGTTTAAGCGGAAATAAAAACTATCTGTTTTTTTTTTACTCGGTGAAGACAAACTTTTCCAAATATATAAAACACGAAACGTTTTGTACCGTTCATTCATCGCAAGTTCACATTTTGTATACTTAGTACAATGTTCTTTAAAAATAAACTTATCTTTATGCCTTTCGTGTGTCCTAACTTTAACATGAAAAGATTTTGTTTGCAAATGGTAGAATTATTTCGAAAATAGGCAAAACATCCCTAATCTTGATATCCTTACGTTTTTTTCATGTATTCTGATTCGGGTCGTCCTTTAACCTTTGTTATTATTTTTTATTTCATCTGGAGGCCGAAGCTCCTTGTACTAACACTAATTGGATCCTTAGACGAGATATTTTATCCGGAGTTTGATCTTTAGGATCGTTCAGCGAACGCTGTACAGCAAAATACAATGAAATGTATTCTTAGGTATCCTGTTTCTTGTTAGACTTGTTTTGATTAATTTAGTTTGTAAATGTTCATGTTACATAATATATCTAATTAATATTGTATAATGAAATATGTGAGTAACTCTATATCAAAGTTTTTGTGTACAAATTCTTTATTCGACATCTCCATTTTTTGAGGAAAACCTTTAATCAAAAGTTTTAAGGTTTTAAACTCCTCAAAAAATCTCAATTAGCACTTTAAAATGTTCCTATCTTAAAACTTCTATATGAACTTCTTGGCTCTATGGGAAAAAAATCATCTAAAATTTATTTCCGAACACAATTGCTTGTTGCGTCATTTCAACAAGTCATTGTATGTAGAAATAAAGGCGCAAACTCCTATAATTTATTTGCTCCGATTTATTTGCTAATTATTCGGATAATGTTTGACATCCTACTAAAATCTTTTAATTAGTGATTCTGTCTTTTCGGCTAACATTGCGCACTACATGGAATTCGGAAAGGTTTTCAATATTCTCCCTTATCTCAAATATGGATCGTGAGTTAATTTATTTGTTCAAATTAGTGAATAACTTTTTCGGTTTTCTGTAAGAAAATTCTAGAACGTGAAATATGTAAATTTTTTCCGTTTTTTCATGAATTTGATAAGTTGGATAACTTATCTGTAATTTACATTTTGTAGATCATAAATATTGTTTAGTTCTCCATGTTATTTTGAAAAATAACTCGTTATAGAAAATAAGTTAATTATTGTAATATTAACCAATGAATTTGGGTTGGTAACCTAAAACCGGTTTGCTTAGTTTGATGGGTACTTTAGTATTTTCTTTAAATTGATAAATTACAATTTATCATTATATAACTTACATTACCTAAAAATGTACAATTTAAAATCGGTTTTATTGATCTAACGTTTGGTTAGATTTTGGAAAGATTCTATCAATACTTTCTAATGTTATGCTAGCTCACACTCAAAACTGATCATTAAAATCTTAATCATTATACCCCTTTCCCATCCCGGGGGTGCATAGGGCACTACATTGGTAAAATAAACGCAACGTATCTCGTTCTACTTATTCTATAAATCGGATTGTATTGACTAATAAACAATAAATCTGTTTTGTTTTTCAAAGTTACAATGCTCTTCACACACGGCGGCTTTGCGTAGCATTCAGTTTCTTTGCAGAGCGGGGAGAAAGGTGACTGCTGTTATGTCATAAATATAGCCAATAATATTAAGATTATTGACTCATGCCCAAACGCTCAGCGCGTATTTAGTCGTTCTTCGGCTGCCAGCCAGGCGTGACGTGTAGAATCGAAACGAAAATGCCTGATTGTGTCATGAAAGCGTGTAAAAACCTTTCGGATGAACATTGTAAAAAGGATTGTGTAACTTTGCATTGGTAAATATTTGTTCGTAAGTGATTAACAAAGCTTAAAACAAAAAATATTCATATACAAAAACTATTTTTTGGAAACATCAAACTACACCTAGTGGCACAATTGCGAAGCTTTTCTTACTTACAGGGATGCACTGATACGAATACGTTTGTAAAATATAATAAATGTGAGATAATATTACTTTTTCATTCCCATAATCCAGCAAATAGAAATAATAGATCGAAATTATTAAAAAGAATTTAATAAAACAATCTTGTTGGGATCCACCAAAAACTAATGTTAAAATACAAACTTTTTTATGCGCGAAATACGTATCCTCAAATTCTCTGTAGAATATGCATGATCGTTGAATGCGGCCCTGGTATAAATAAACAAACTCAATTACTATTGGTACGTTTTCGTGTCACTGCTTTTTAAAATCATTAATATGTCAATGTTTAGGATATTTAAAAATCAGTAGAGTTACCATCGAATTCGGTAGAACGGTAGATTGCTCCCAAAATCGGTAGATCTACCGAAAAATCGGTAGAATTTGCAACGCTCAAGTCTTTTTAATAATACGTCATTGAGTACAGAAGCATTTGTTTATATGTGTTCATTGTTTTAAAACGCCATAGAATATTATAAATCTCTATGTGAATTTTCGAGCTTTTTTCTTTTTTTCGCCTCCACTCGTTTGCTAGTGATTTTGGTTTTCCTAGTTAAAAACATAGAAATATGTTAATGTAATGAGCCATTATAAGATCTAGCCAAGATTAAACATTTGCGTAAGAATTTAAATAATTCTTATCTTCTATCCGCTATCTGGAAAAGTGTCATTGTGCTTTTTTTATTACGAAGTCATATTTTATTGTTTACTTTTAGCTGTTTCACATCTCATGACATTATATTACTTTTGTAGAACTATTTACAAATATGACAACATTCACCACCAAACCCTTGTCGCACATGAGGGCTCATGGGGCACTGCATTAGTGCACCAAATGCAGCGTATCTCGATCATATTTTTACATTAAGGCAAGGCAAACAGTTTTTTGCTCGAGGTTCCATTCCAGCCGTGCTTTTCTGAACCGCTCTCGCGCCTGTAGAAAACACTTTTATCTCGCGTATTTTGTATGTAAGTACACGAGATAAAAGCTTATTCTACGGCCGCAAAAGCGTTTTGAATATCACCTCAGGGGACGGTGAAATTTTACAGGGTAAAACAACGTTTACAAAAAATATTTTTCGTCGATATTTCCAAGAATCGAACTGGGATCTCAAAAATGATCGAAAAATGTGTGAACCTGAGAGAAACCCATCAATTAATTTGGAACACTCGTCCAGGATTCTGGGATCTATTTCATACACAGAACTGTATTCTTCATCCGCTTGGACGCGTAGAACCAACCCTAACCCTTTTTATCAGAATTGTCTTTTAGGCTTAAAAAAATAATTGTTCGTGTATAATGTAGAATTATTATTGTGTGTATAATGTATAATTGTGTGTGTATAATAATGTGTACTGACATTATTTGTTTTTTTTTTTTTTAACAAATAGTTTAGAAGTTATTTTTCGTTGTTTTAAAACAAGGGTATTCGTGGTCGGCTCATTTGCCTACCGTAGTTAAGGTCACGGTTTTGATTCCTGGGAAGGGCGACATGAAATATTGATTTAAAAAATGCTTTTACATTGCAAAATTTTATAGTTCCTCGACTGGTACCTGATCACATTTCCTTTCGTGTTACAAACGTTTTATTAACGCTGCATTTGGCGTACCAATGCAGTGCCGTACACACCATCAAGTGCGGATAGGGACACGATGCGATGATATTTATCATACATAGACCAATACAAAATTCGAATTGCTTTTTATAATTTTGAATTATCTGTCGTTACTGTTTTTGTATAAATACATTAAAACCTTACATGCCCCCCGTGTTGTAATGGCTAAGACTAGCGAAGGGTTCTGGGTTCGATTCCCGGTGAGATCACAAAAAATAAAATGTGAATTAATTCAAGCATTAATTGGGCCTCGTGGCCTGTTGTGGTGTAAACAAAATGTATAAAGATGTCCCGAAGACGTCGCGGAAGCGATGAAACCGGCCACTGGTTATTCCAAATATGTGGATTTAAGCATCACTCGTATATTATCTCTATTTATAAGAATTACAAAAATAAATTTCACACTACGAGAATTTTTCACTAACAAACTTAAATCTATTAAATATTTTATATGTGTAGTACCATATAAACATTATTATTTCAACATTTTTAATCTTTATATATATAATTCCTCTACGTGTGATGTCACCGTACTCCTCTTAAACGGCTTAACCGATTTACGTGAGGTTTTCAGAGAAATATAGATCCTTGCGCTGTGCGTGTTTGTAGATATTAAAATCTTCAATCGAATATGTTAAAAATAAGTTAGAAGCATAAGTATGTTTTCCATATATCTACTAGGGTTGCATTCGAGGAGAAAGCATTTACAAAAAAATGGAAAGATATTGTTTTTTTGTGCATAAAAAAACTTTGTTTTTGAATGTTTACAAACAGCATTTGTTTTTTATGGATCTCAATCAGATTTTTTCCTTTAATTCCTTATAATTTCTACCCATTTTTGTCTTTTTATTGGATTTTTGGTAAAACTAAAATAATATTAAATTCAATACATTTTTAAAAATCGTATTCTTACATAAGTACACCCCTTTGTTAGCGAGACGACCGGAGTTTGACGTTTGCAAAAAAAATACCATATTTGAAAAAAAATAAAATATATATATATATTTTAGAATTCAACCATAAACAAGTTCCTACTTAAATTCAATATTTTTTTTATATAGACAATTTTAGTTTTTGAATTTAATCACAAACAAGTACCTAGGTAGTTCCTAAATAGGTACCTAGTAGGTACCTATTTATCAATAAAAAGGATTTTTCCAAGGCAAGCCAACGTTCGGGCAGGACAACGTCTGTCGGGTCAGCTAGTTTATGATAAAACAAGACTAAGCATTGATTTTATTCGTGTTTTGATTCAGATAAAATTGTTAGCTAATTTAAAAATAGTTTAAATACAGAGATGATGATAAATGTTAAGTTTTCATGGCAACATTAAATGATACAAATATCGATTTTTTACATATTTTTTTTTTTGTTTAAGTGTTTTCTACAAGTTGAATATTTTCATAATACTTACCGCTTGTGAATTTAAAAAAAATCAAAAGTAATAATCAATTTAGGAATGATATCTTTAAATAATATAGACAACAACAACAACAACAAACGATCACGCCGTTTCCTCGTAGGGGTAGGCAGAGAGGATAGAACGCCATAACACTCTATCTTGGCATACAGACCTCGCTTCCTCTACATTCATACATCTTCTTATGCACGCCCGCCGATTATTCCTACTTTTGACATGTCCATCTTCAAGTATTTGATGGACTTAATATAGAAATGATATAAAAACCACGGTGACTTTAACTCGCTGTCTAGAAACTGGAATGTTCCAGCGGCGGCTTTCATAGAACGCGAATATTTTCATTGAAATTATTGAATAAAATGGGCTTTCTTTGTTTTACTCGTGGCTCGATTCTATCTGCTGTGCCTCTTTTGCACTACTGGAGCCATGTTCGTTCAGTAATATACTTTGTCTAAGGTTATTAAATAAACTTTATATTCGCTCAAAGGTATTGTTTTACTGTTCCAGTGACCTTCGAATTTCCAGGCACGTTTCTTTTATAGTCCTTAGTCCTTATTCTTATCTTCTCCCTTGCATCCTCGCATTACTATAACTCGTGTCAAGACAACATCTGTCTCACTTACCAGTAAGCCATTCCGCCGTACTTTATTGTAAACTTTTCTCATTTGCCGGGAATGGGTTCGTGCTGGAAATATTTTTACTTCAATGTGGCCTCAAACTTTGCGGGTCGAAAATTTAACTTGTTTACATAAATATCATATTTTTGGTTCTTGTAAGTTTAACAGGACGTTTTATTACCATAATTAACATTATTTAACGCACGCAAACGCGAAAGTTCATAAGTTTCTTAGATATTTTAAATACCAGAATATTATTCATTTGCTTAGTTAAATAATATCTAAGTAATAAATAATTTTAGTATGTTACCACTTGCTAACTGTTTTATGTCTACTGGAAACGCAACGAATGTCCGGTAAGTGTATGGTTTTCATCATCATCATAAGCTCGATAGCCCTTGCCGGTCTGCTGCCCTTCCTCTCCAGCTCCTAACTTCCAACATTGTCATATCTGCTCTGATGCAGTCCATTTATCGCCTTCCCGGTCTTCGTCGTCCTTGTGGCACATAGAGAGTTAGGCGTTTTATGGGGGTTTTTGTCGTCCATTATAATTATATAGCCAGCTTACCTCAAGAGTCCCACTTTGATAGGGTTGATTGCATCGGGGGTTCGGTAGATATCGTACAGCTGTCTATTGTTCCGACGACGCCAATGGTTGTTTTCTCTCATGGTTTTCAGTCTCACAATAATCAGGAATTTTTATTAAACTAGGGTCTAATTTAACAGCTCGGCTGCTAAAAATAACTATTTTTATATGCGTAAAACGCCATTTTTTACACCAATTGGCCTTTATAGGAAAATAGCGTTTATTTTTGTTTATTCATCCAGCATGTGCGCACGAGTGATGACGCTATTTATTTAAAAGTGTGTTTTTACAATATAGTATTTCGTAGTCCCTGGACCGCCACCTGAAGCGTAAAACTGATCATCTTAACTTCATGTAACAAAAAAAACGATCAATGTACGCTGAGGTTGGTGTACCAATGCAGTACCCTATGCACCATTAGGTATGCAAAGGGGAATGATGATGATTGTATCTATTAGGCTTAAGACACTTAAAATTATAAAATAGGATTTAGATTTAATTCTCAAAACCTTCATAAAGGAGCTCGTGTGGTTCCGGAACCGTTTGGTAATTAGAAAAATAATAAACGGTTTATATCAACGAGTTTTACTTTGATTTTAATTACACATGAAATGTTACCATTATAAAACTAAACTATTGCTATCAGGGGTGAATCCTCCTAATAACCGATTATTTCCAGCTTACCATATTTTTCTGACACCGAAAGGTAATGTTTTATGTTCCATTATTATTAGGAAAAAATACGTCACAAGCCATCGTTTTTATTTCTTGCGTTTGTAAATTTACATCATATTTAGTTCTTCATACAGCGAGCCAGGGCGCCTCTATCGGCCGAAATCATTACTGCTGGATTACACGAGCCTGCGCGGCTAAAGATAAAACTTGAGTTTTATTACGTCCTTAAACCCCAAATTTTAGATTTACGTTTTTTAAAATCACGCTTACGATTACTGTTGAATCTTGCAGATTTCCTAAATGCAATTTTTTATCAACAATATTTTGAGTTTTTCCAAATTTTTGTAGACAAGGACTGGATTCAACTCCCTGGGGAGCTGTTTATATTAACATTTTACAACAGAGACGAAGAACATTTAAGAGAAGGTAATATAGAAGTCTGTTGATAAATTACCTGGTCCATGAAGAAGTATAGAAATTGAAAAAATAATATTTTCAGGCGTTGCCTAGTATGTAGGTGAAATAATTCAATTAGATGAATCTCACCCGCATAGATAAGGGTTTCAGCTCTTTAACTTCACAAACATCAACAGATGAAAGAATTGAAGGAATATAGATGTTCAAATATAGGCAGAATGGTGAGTGTTACACAGTGTGTAAAGTGGCCACTTAAACCGGCCATTGACAGGTCATAAGCCCTGTAGATGCCTAGACTTCTATATTACCTTCTCTTAAATGTTCTTCCTCTCTGTTGTAAAATTTAAGCAATTTTTTATTTTAACATTTCTTCATAAGGGCTAATATTATTTAAAATAAAACTATTTGACTGAAGACCATGCAAGGGAGTGGCATTATACGTAGATACAGATAACGAAATAACGAATATATTATTCCTTAACAAGAAAGTTAGATTAGAATAATACTTGGCAAGTCCTATTCGGTGGTTTTAAAATTGGTTTATTTTAAAATAAATCATATTACATACTGACATGTAAATCCTTAATATCAGCGTATCAGTATAAATCCTTAGGTGGGTTTTGTAAAACAAAGATTCGCTGTAAAAAATAAAATGTACATGAGTTTTTAAATGTTTTTATGCAGACGACGACTCTCTGAAAACTCACCGCTCGCACTGATAGCTATCGTAATAAACGAATCACGAGTCTATATATTACTTTTTCATTCACGCACTAAACTAACAAAAGCTTTTGTACGTGTATAATTAATCATAAGATATAATTATTTTAAGCAAATCGGGACCCTATAAAATAAAATTATGTATTTAATTATATTTGATAAAGGTAACCAAATGCTTAGCCAACAGAAGCAACGTCGCGTCGTGTAGATTTATAACGCAAGTAATGTTAAACGCCAAAATGGATGATTTTTTTTTTGCTGCCAGAACAAGAGGTCGTTGACCAATCAGCGGAATCCTTCACCCTCAGATCTGTGACATTAATCACAAAGGATGCGTGAAGTCCAGTTTCGTCTACAACCGGATCCTCATCTCGCCGTGACAAGTTCACGGTTAGCTGGAGAAGGCTTCGTTGCTAATTCTGGCTATATAAGGTGACAAATTTCAGGTAACAAACGCCTTAACTAAATTTAAATCGAAAGAAGGCGGATATAAGCGTAAAATAAATTTTACAAAATGTGTTACTGTCGGTGTGTATTTTCAAATTCGACGCATAATTCGAATAATGAAAGGAATACATTAAAAATATAATAACTACAAACTGTTTTTAAATTGAGTTTATTTTTTCAAGATAATTTCTTGGGTTAGTTAATATTTATTACTCTGTATATTAACTAATATTTACAATTATTTAATTTATTGTTTACTAATTTGGCCCTCATTGCGCCTTGCAGATGAGTTATGATACCACTTTAAAATACTAGAATCATTTACCGGGTAGGTACTGCAAAATACTATAGTATAATTCAACCTCATGCCGTTTAGTTAATGCATTCCATTATACGCTGTTTGTTTTTAAACCAGCTTACATTTAACGATACTGTAACTTTTTACAATATAACATTATTAACTGTTATCAAATTATCATAATGTAAAAATACGTAAATTCACAGACGACCATAGAAATATGTATACATATTTTTTAATCTATCACTCATTACTGAACAATCATTTTGGCAGCATCACGGTATAATGAAGACGCCCATGGCACGCATAGAGGTAGTGAGTGAGTTTGATTATCTATTAGTTTACGATAAATAAATTTTAAAATGTCTTAAGTTTGAATATCGTATCGTAATTTACCACTGCGAAAGGGCCTTTTGACCTGATTTTTTTTATTTATTCACTTTATATGGATGAGATATTTTTTCCTGTCTACCCAAACCGTTTTATTCGAGAAAATACGTCGTAAGCATTGTATAATGGAATCATTTAAATTTTCTTTAAAAAATATGATAATTTTCAAAGTTCGTTATTAACGAAATACCTTAAAATTTAAAAATCTACACCATGCTATGGGAAAAGGAGGAGATAAAAGTGGGAAGGAAAGAAGAGGATAGATAAACTTGAATATTTAAATAGTTTCATTTCAATCGTGGTATAAATGTGAGCAATGAAGGGTAGTTTCTGACATTATAACGGTGTGTTATTCACACTATATAATATTATATTTCAATCACTCACATGATCAAATTTATATATATTTTTTATTTTTTTTACATATTTATTACAGCAATTAACAATGAATTATTTATACAACAAATTAATTAAGTAGTAAAAGTAAACATATATATATATTTTTTTTGCTGGTGGTTCATCTAAACTGCCTAACTAGGGAATAGCTTTCCCGTTCTAAGGCAGTAAACTATGTATTTTATAATAATATTAAAAAGTAATTACAGTTTTATTATTATGTGTGCTTTTTCAGTCTTAAAAGTAAATAATAAATATACAATGAAAACATAAATAATACCAAAATCTCAATATCCTAAGTCCTAAGTCATTACTAGTAAAACAAGAAATTTGCTAATGAATGTAAACTAAAATTCACATCGAGTAATCATACAAATCAGTAATATTACAGGTAAATTGTTTGAAACAATTTTCAAATAAAATATTAAAATTGAATTTTGTTCAGGTCCAGGGGAAGAAACCATTGCAGGAGACTGCTGCGAGATTTTGCATGCATTTATTTGTTATTAATCATAATCAAGTGGTGATATGGAATTGATGTTTATGTTGTAATTTTTATTTTTGTATTTTATAAATGATATGTATGCTTCCACTTTCCATTACGTTGTATCCCAACTCGACACGGTACTTTTAATTTTGTGGAGTTAGGAATACGTTACTATTTTTACAATATATGTATATACTGTTGATGTTTTACTATATAAGTAGAAAACGCTCTAAATATTAATTGAAAATAATGTCATCTATTGTCATCGTGTTTACTACGAAAATACCTTGAAATTTATGTTACACTTGAATATTTAAGTTAAAAAGCGACCTCGGTAAAGAGGAGTGCCCAAAGTCAGTATAGCAAAATGAATAATGATGTACATATTCTATAAGTGTGTCTTTTCTTATCACACAGCTGCAGGTAAACTAATATTTACCCATTACCCTTTAGGTGCCACAAGCGAAATATATCGCGCATGGTACAGTGTTACATGAATATCTAGAATATTATTATGTCTTATCGCCAATTTAGCACACTGCCTTTAATTAATATAGGCCGTTCCACTTTTGATTCAGCTTGATATATATTGAATTTTTCTTTCTCAAAAGCATTAAAAAACCTGTTGAAATCGTCTGGAATTTAAAATTTAAACGGTTTTTTGTTATTAATCAAATCTCGCAGTTATTAATGGGAAAATTTTTTTTTTTTTACTATTTTAAATTAATAAAAGTCTATGAAATACTGTTGAGTAAAAAAATATTTTTTTACTACTTATTGGTAGCATAAAAAATATTTTTTAATTCATAATTTTGAATTCCCGTAAAAACGGTCCATTGCATTGGTCACACCCCTAATACGTCACGATTCGGGTGTATTTTGAACTTTGTTTGGGACCGTTTAACTTGAAATAGAACATCGTCACTAATCTTGATGTCACAATTATCAAGGCCAAACATGTCACGTTTTTGTTGCGACATGTTTTTCAATCATTTCTTTATTGATGTTATGCATGAGAACATTTTTCCACAATACCCATTATTTTATTTTTTTAAATCAAAATCCATTTCGTGTATTTTTATCCGTATTCGTAGTATGTGATATCTCCCTATTCGTATTCAATCAATAATATATAAGTGTAATTGGTGCACTAATTACAATATGTTGCTGAATGCATGATAATTATTATGTCCTGCTGGTCATAATCAGTGGTACACTTTAGGTGCCGGTCTGACTGAAACGTTGATTTAATGAATAACCTTTTATATTCATATTTCATTTTGAACTTGTCGGATTTTTTTCGTTCAATTCATCGTGATTGCCCTATCTACTCTCAGTAAAGCATAGGGTACTGCATTGCACTCCGATTGCATTAAAATTTCAATCACACATTAATGTTTAATGGATTTTGTTGCACGGTCTTGTATTTTCTTCTTCGCAATCTCAATCCTGGGAATTGGTTTGCAGCAAAGTCCTGCATCTCGTCTTCCATTGGTCTCTATTTTCTGCAGCCCTCTTCAATTTGGTATACGAGGCGCAGTTCAAATCCTCGCGCACTCGCTCCAAATACTCCATTATTATAATATGCTATAAACTTTTTAATAATTAAAAAAAGAATGGCTCACGCTCAGACGCTGAAGTCTTTGTGGGCATTTTTTCCAATTTATGTTATAGCTTAATTTTAAGATGTATTTTTCTAAAGTGTATTTTTGTAATTATATTTCTATGTAAATAATATTTGTATGGAAAAATAAACAAATAAAATAAAGTTAAAAATATGTTTTAGAAACCATAAATAACCACTTAATCTCCCAACCTTCAATAATAATATGGTGCACTTTAATGCATTATCACGTATGTTAAGATTATATAATTATGTAGAAAGTAATGCTGATATTGATATCTTTAACGATATATCAAATAATTATAGGAGAACTGTAACGCAATTTATAAAATCAAATGGTCCCTTATGTTAATTAGGTAAAATAATTTGTAATCACCTGTTAGTATAATTTATTGTTATAACTTTCATAATATCAATATAATTTTACTAAGCCAATTTTTTTTTTGTTGATTATAAACTTTTTTTTACTTATTTGTGCATGTTGTGTTCATATATAATTGATGAACCATATCGAAACATAACAAATTGTGATTATTATACCTGTACTGTACAAGTAACAGTTTGGACTGTATTCCACAATCCTGTAGCAAGGGGTAGGTGTTGGCCGTGTCTCGCTGCCGTCGTCGCTCTCGGGTTCGTAAATCCCGAAAGTTATGAAGTCTCGAAATTCCTCTCAAGTCCGGTGTCTTAGTCTCGTTTACATATGCCTTTTTTAAGGCAGTCCTTAGTCTCGTTTACACAAATGCAAATCCCATTTTTAGGGCAATAATTGGTCAAACGTCGTCAAAAGCTTCAGGCCCCTTTTAGGGCCTGTGACACAAATTTCTACTCTATAGTACCCCGGTATCGCTAAAGTCAGACCCGAAAGTGGAATATTCATCCTTTATTGTAGGTCAGACATTTAGCCTACAGATACCGGGGGCCCTAACTATACTATTGCATATTTTATTCATATTTCTAACCGTCCGTTACAATACCAATGTCGTATGTATTGTTTATTGTTTCTGAACCTTAATAATTCAAATAAATAAAATAGCTTTTAGAAACCAAGATCAAATTACTATCAATTAATTTTAATACGAACATTTACATTGTGTATAAAATTAATATTTAACGGAATCTCCATCTCGCTTCCGCCTTTAATAAACAGGATTGTACAGAATTGCTAACAATATTGTTACTTAAGACTGCTCTTATGTAGTTCATTACATATATTACACAATCGGTCTATTAAATCTATTGATTTTAGATCGTAAAGTCGATGGCTTAGCCGTATCGGGATAAATTGCCTTCTGAAGACGTATATCAATCACAGTTTTCCCATGCTAAATACTAGACTTAAGGTTATTTCCGACAGAGACATTTATCAATCATTATTTGTTAGGAAAAATTTGCATGTTTCCATTCAATGATAGAGAAATATCACTTTTTTCTATTAACATTTTTTATTAAATAAGGGTCTATAAAACACTGTTGAGTTAAAATATTTTTTGTACTTATTAGTAGCTTGAAAAATATTTTTTCACTCCCGCGAAAACGTTCCATAGCATTGGCCGTGCCCCTAATACGTCCCGATTCGGTTAAATTTTGAAGTTCGTTTGTGACCGTTGTTTAAATTTAAATAGAACATCTTCACTAATATTGACATATTTTTTCAACCCATTCAGATAAAAACAGATTAAACATTTCTTCGCAATATTTATATATCTTTTGAAAATACAATATTTTTTTCTAAATCCATTTAACATGTTTCTATCGATATCTGTAGTATTTGATATTTTCCTATTATTGATGAATACATTCTCATGATCGCTTCACTGTAAAAACCTATTAGGACATTTCTACAAATAATTTTTTGAATAACTTAGATAGACAATATTTTAATTTTGTCTAAATCTTAATGTTAAAATATTTTCATACGTTGCCTAACATGCAAAAAAATGGGTCACGGAAAGAGATGTGCTTGGTTACATCAGCTAAATTGCTAGGAAAAGTTTCTTCTATGTCTTTTATACTATTTTTTTATTATTATATATGCATACGTGTGTATGTATGTATGCATAAATTTGTTCATACGTTCGTGCTAACTGAATAAATCCGTATCAGACTATGCCTGTGTGTGATTTTTTTTTCTTATAATAGGTATATCCTGTTTTTTTTATGCTGCGTATTCAAACGCAACAGTAAATTGACAAACTTTTTTACATTAATTTTTGTGATGCAACTGGCCCAGTATCGACTTCTGCTTCTCGTATTGATTTGGAACCCGCTTAAAATAAAAAAATGATAAGTGAGAGTTACCTCTTCCTCTCAGATTGTTAAACGGTGTTAGTTTAACTATAATCCACCAGTTATTGTGTGTATTTCCTCAGGCGTTGGCTGTTAGTAAAAGTTTAACAAGGCCTGCACAATGTTTGACCTTTGCTCACAGGGTGTTTACCAAGCCAGTGGTCTTTGGCTTTTCTTCCTTTGCCGTTTGTATCGGTTCGGTAAACATGAATTTGCTAGACTATAATCGGCTGTAGTTAGCATTAGACTACACAAAGACCGCTTAACCCTCTCAAGCCAATACCTTAATTTACCTTTGTGTTTTTCTGGAAGTGTATTTACTAGGAAAAAAAAATATTTTTAAAAGACTTTAGATGAAATTAGACTGTGGCACACTGAAATCTTATATTTTAAATTATAATTTGCGACTTGAAGCGAAATTACGAGCCACTTTTTTTTTTTATATAAAGTAAAAGAAATATTTGCGTTCTTATGATTTACCCAAACATTTAATTTTGAGAGCCTTTTTCAACGAGTTGTAAATAACTCACTATTAGAAAGAGTCAAGTTGGGGTAGAGTGGGATTCAAACCACGGACCTTTAGCCCATGAGTCCGAGACACTAGCCACGGGACCACAACCCGGTTTTAATAATTTCCTGACATGTTTTTTGACAGGAATCACTTAATTTTTTTGTTTTCTTTTTAAACTTTTTTAGCTTTCGGTCCTAGAAATAAATGCATACATACTCTATTTTTCATACAGAAAACTTTATTTTATTTTGTAGATAAAATTTAAGATAAATTTTAACTTTTCATTGTAATACGGACCTTGGAAAATAACCAATTGCAAATTATTTGATTCACACTCTGGTGTTTTTTCATTTTCGCATTGTAAATTGTATTTTCTATATTTGTTTAGAGCATAATGTAAAAATCTTATGGACGTTTAGAAATAAATATATTTTAAATTTGAGGCGTTTCATGTACAATATGGTATTTTCACATGTCGTAACGTAAAAATAAAATTTATTTAGAGCCGATTTTTCTTATCTAATGATATATCTATGAATGCATTCAAAGCAAGTTTTCATTTAAAATGTTCGTGTTGAAAAATGAGCACATACAAAACAGCGCCACGTCATTTTGACGTCACATGTTATGCCCGCCGGCTGCGCTTTTAACAAAATTGCGCACAAGTACGCCACGAAAACGTCATACGTGCCGTTTTTTTCATAGGGCGCGAACCGTCCCGTTTTTAAATAATTCAAATATACATATGTTAAACCTTTGTAGAAAATTAGTAAAAAAAAAAAAAAACTACTGTCAGCATCGTAATTTTTTGCTTATTTAACTATTTGAAACCCTTAGTAGTAATTGTTTGCATCAGAATCTACCTGTAAACGAAGGCTTGTCGAAAATTTTAAACCTATCTTTATATTTACAATTCCTATGGACGTGTGATGTCACTGAACTCCTCTTAAACGGCTTAACCGATGTACGTGCGGTTTTCAGAGAAATATAGATCTTTGCACTGTGCGTGTTCGTAGATAATAAATCTTCAATCTAATATGTAAAAGAGAAGTAAGGAGCATAAATGTTTTATTCATCGATCTACCAGGTTTACATTCGAGAAGAATGCATTTACAAAAAAATTAAAAGATGTTGTTTTTTTTGTGCATAAAATTTTTGAATGTTTACAAACAGCTGTTTTTTGTGAATCTCAATCAGATTCTTTCCTTAAATTCCTAATAATTTCTACCCATTTATTTCTTTTGACTGGATTTTTGGTATATTTTTACATAAGTTCACCCCTTTGCTGGTGAGAAGACCGGAGTTTGACGTTTGCAAAAATGACATATTAGAAAAAATATTTATTTAATGTTTTGAAATTCATCCATAAACAAGTACCTAAGTACCTACTTAAATTCAACATTTGAATATTAACAATTTTTAATTTTGGAATTTAATCGCTAACAAGTACCTAGGTACCTACTTATCAATGAAAAGTCTTTTTCCAAGCTAATAGCTGGTAAGCCAACGTTCGGATCGGACAGGACACCGTCTGACGGGTCCGTTAGTTTAACATAAATCTTCTTTAGGGTTTTTGCTAAGCGGCCACGGTAAATGGTCACTGGGGATTATTGTTGCTATTAATTTCTAAACAATGCAGAATGGTTTAAGGGGGTTAAATGCAAAACCAAGGAGAGTGAGTGCATACTGTGCAGTATGTCCCACGTTCCACTTTTCCTTCACGACACGACAACGCTACATCCCTGGAAAGTAATGCCATTTCATTATGCTAACCATTTAATACCCCTTAAATGCACTCACCGGCCACTATTTTCTACCTCGTGTTATCTGTATAATTCCATAGACCTTTATCAATAGACATAGATTAAGTCTTCTGTCACATGAACACAGTTGATCAATTTTCTACCCGTTTGCTAAAGAAATTGAAAATCCTTACTATCCAATCAACGAGACCTTTGAATTCAATAAAAATGCGAAGCGATACTTGAAGTTTTTTGCAGATATTTTGTGATAAAACTCCGACTTTTGTAACAACGTACGTAGGAATAAATTTACTTTCTTAAATTTTACTTTTCTGGTTGACAGTTGAGTATTGGCAAGAGCGCTCTATCGTCAAAAAATATTTATAAAATTTAACTAAGTTTCATTAATAATTTATAGTAAAATCTTTGAACTTTATTAAATTGGCCCAATAATTTCAAGAGAGCTTGAGCGGAAGTTTCAACATCCAATATGAATATTTGTATGGATTCTATCGAAGTACTTCAAAAACTACATAATTATCGTTTTTCTTCTGTAAAAAGAGTCGTTGACAAACAATTACAATATTTTTATTTTATTTATTTAACTTTTTGTACATAATTTTAATTGTACAATGACGGGCTTATTGCCAAATGGTATCTTCTTCCTACCAACCAATAAAGTAAAAATTTTATTTTTAAAATCCAAGTAAAAATATATTCAATAAAAAATGATGATTGAAAAATTCTAAAGATATATAAAGATAGAAATAAATGTAAATAAAATACCTGAAATAGTAATACTCAACGGGAAAAGGGAAAAATAGGTAGTTTTAAAACAATATTCCATCGATAAAAAAATTGACAATGTTTTTAGTATGTCCAAAGGTTTGTAGACATGCTGGATTTACCTGGATGTTTAAACATAGACAGAATGGTCAATGTTACACAGCGTAGCCACTTAAAACAGCCAATGACAAGTCATGATCTCTGTGAATTCCTAGACTTCCATATTCGCTTCTCGAAAATGTTTTCCCTCTCTGTTGCCACAAATTTAGATTAAAAAAAGTCCTTTCGAAATGCTCATTTACCATATTAAAAAAAATAATTATATCATATTCATTTACAAGACCAACGTTTGTATAATATTTTATCCATTAATTGATTTTAATCAACCAATAATTCAATTTAAGATAGAATCGTCAAGAGGTCCAATAAACAGGAAAATAATCATACTAGGCACGAGATTTTCCAGTGCAGAATACATTATTAAGAAATCACATTATGTTACGCACCTGAAAAATACTTATTAATTAAAAAAATATGATGATTATGTAAAGCCTCATAACGTATCCTTTCTTCAATGTGCCAAGCGTAGTAAACTTAATTTATTCATCCCATAAATAAATACATATTTACGAAAGCTTCTTCCGGGGTAGCACGCATGAAATTTTCTTATCACTAAAGCGTCTTTCTTTTCTTTGTCTTTCTATTTGTATGGAACTAAAAATATTGCCTTCAATTCGGCGTATCGACAATTCACACGTGCTGACGTTCCAATACATATGTTTGCAAAAGAAAGATAAAATCAACAACACGTGTGTACTTTGCAAATGTACTTTCTTATTAAATTAAACATTGATGAACAAACACAGCGAAGTCATTAAAACAATTTGTTGAATACAATTAAAGTCCATTAAATGTTATCATTTGACCCAATAGCAAGACCTTGCGTGACTCCACTCTCCACAGTACAAGTGTATGGAGATAGGAAACATTGAACATAACGATGTTAAGTTTTAATGGGTGTGACATTTACCCATACTAACTATACGTAATTCCAAGCTCGCTTTAAACTTCCAGATAATTGAATGGAAGATAATAATATGTACATAGGTCTTAGTCCATACATATCTTCTATGTACACACAATATCAATACAGGTATACGATGTACTCACAACTGTATTGTATAACCAGGCGATGTTTTCTAATTGGCAAAGGCCATCAAACTATAACATTTTGTTTATCGTGAATTATTTGAGTAAGTTTTAAAAAATATTCCCAGCAGCACAATCACAAATGACTATCGACATGCTAATCAGCGGCGTGATAACAATTTTTCACCGTGGTTGTTTATCGTATGCGCGGTCACAATGAAACATCCGTGAAAGTTATCGATCGGGATTATTATATTCGTTTAATATTGTCATACTTCAACTTGATGCTTGGCAACACCTAATATTAAATGTCAAAATTCAAAATATTTACGTTTTGCAAAGCATAATCAATCACATATTTGAATTTTACCCTTGTAAATATGGAGAATATTCATAAACTGTATGTAAAATAATTTAGTTTTATTTTTTTGTTCACAATTTATCATGCTTTTTATTTGATTTGAATCAAATTGAGAAAGCTTTTAAACGAAACAATTGTTGAAGGCGTTTGGCGTTTTGCAACGCGACCGCGATAACTTCAGCGTGTTCATAATTGTTCGTTGTGATCGCTCAAATACTTAGCACGTTTTTTAGCACGTCGATAGTCATTTGTGATTGAGCCCCAGGAAGGATTAAAATATCTGACATTTTGTTTAAATAATAGTTCACTTCCAAGCAATACGTTTTATGTAGGAATTTACTGTGATAAAACATACCAACTTCTGCATCGGGTAGATTTCATAAAATACCTTGGTGTTATCATCGATAGGAATTTGCGGTGGGAGGCTTCAGGTCCAGTCACTAAACTCTAGGCTGAGAAAGCTGTGCCATCTATTCTGCTCTCTTGGAGACATTCTAGATATTGGCACTCTCAGAAGTGTGTATTTTGCTCTGTTTCAATCTACTGCAACCAATGGAATAGCTGGCTTGGGGGGTTGTGCGGCATCCATTTTAAAGCCTCTCACAATTTCGCAGAAATTATTATTGAGAAAAATATTCCGGCGCCCTCCAACATACCCGTCAGAACAGTTGTTCCAATACATGAAGGTGCTGGATATGAGACAACTGTACCTAAACGAAGCACTTACACACCTCTGGTCGAACAATGAGGAGAGGTCTCAGCAAAATGTCCGTACGAAGTTTTCCCAGAGTATGAATTATGTCATACCCAAAACCCGTACGACTTTTGCTCAGAAGGATCTCTCATTTATCGCACCGAGAGTGTTCAATATTTTGGAAAAGCGTATTAAGCTCTCAAGGACAAAACTATTTCCAAGCATGTAGTTATGGACTGGATTTTCCTTAGTGGGAGGGATTTGAGTAGGAAACTCCTTGATGATTTTCCGAATGTTTGAGTTTACTGTTTACCATATTGATGTGCCATATATATATATATGTATTTAAAAAAAATAAAAATATGTTTCTGATCCTATATTTGTGGTGATGTACTGTGTGTCTGTGTCAACTAATAGCTAGTCCCATCTCAACGCAGGACTTTTAGTCCCATGGAATTGGGACTTGTGTCTCAAATAATGTAAAATAAACTTATGTATGTAAATAAATAAATAAAATGTTTCAATATTTATTATTTAAGCCGCTTGTCGTCTATTGGTAGTGTTGTGCATCAGAAGTCCGAGGTTCACTCTACTAAAACTTAACCTAATAAATGTGTATTTTTTCACGACCATTGTGTGCATGTTTTTTTTGTAATCGCGTGTAGTTCGACCTTTCGCTTACCGTAGCATGAGCCACATTAAGGGTAAAATAAGTTATGCGGTTATTTTTTAATATTTTATCGAAGTTGCAGTATTTTTGACCTTGCTTATAATGTGCAAGCTTAATATTTCACAAGTAGATTTTTTCCTTGCTATCTGTATCTAATCAGTGTTGGGTAAGGGGGGGAATTTCAGCTGTAGACCTTTAAAGAAACTCCTCCGCATTCGCTTCGAAGCGGAAACCACAGAAAACTCATTCAAGAGAAACCGGGCTATTTAAAGGCATCAGTATGCCTTCCGTTTCACTTGAAGAGATCACTCCATTTTGTGACTTGTTATTATTTTTTAGCTCCGCAACAGGCCAGGACCAATAACAGTGGTAAATTACAACACAGAGCACGCAGGGTTATATAAAAATATATAGTTGGATAATTTATATAGCGTCATTTTTGTGAAAATCACCTCAAGGGCGCTGTACAATTAATAAATATCCCAGTACGTCTTGCAGCTACAGAGCGCATCGACGGTTGGGATTCTAGTTCCTCGTTTTCAATTAAGATCAATCAAAAATTATAACAGATATGAGCTAGATTACAGGACGTCTTACAGCTACAGAGCGCATAGACAGTTAGAAATTTAGCCCCCATTTACACATAAAAATTGACAAATAAATTTAGTGTATTAATGATATTTAAAAAAAAAAGTATGAATAATAAAAAGGAGTAAGATTACAACTCGTCTTGCAGCTACTAAGCGCATAGACGACTGGAATTCTAGACCCCATTTACAAAATTTAGGTATTTTAAAGTTGATATATGAAAGCTAGATAACCAATCATCGTGCAGCTACAAAGCGCATGGACGAGTGGAATTCCAGCAAAGTTAAAACAATATTAATAAATTTATAAAAAATGGAGCATAGTAGTAAATTGGTCAAGTGTTCATGCCAAGAAGTAATAAAAAAACTAAATAAATCAAACACTGTTTCAACTCCATGGTTAACAAAGGGAGATAGATGTCCGAAGAGAAGCTTTTGTAGACAGTTGGTAGATACCGTCGCCATGTGGCCCACTGGCTGCTAGATAATTTTTGGAAACGCACGTGTGTAGTACTATTATGCCTTTTGTTCCAACGACTTGGTGTCGTATAAATAAACGTGATTTTTTTTTGGTCTCACCGGGAAACGAACCCGGAACCTTCCGCGCGTAAGTCAAGAGTCTTAGCCATTGCACCACGGGCGCCGCCTTGTCTGTCATCATTTATTGTCCTTATTACCCGTACAACCATTAGCCTTACTACCGCTTATGATAAGTCATTATGACTTATTACGGAATGGATGTACCTTAGATGCTCACCAATGCTTCTGTATCGCGCATTCAGGTTGTCTTTCGACACGGTTATGTACGACCAACTGGAAATCACCACTTAATTGAATTATTTGTGTAGTACGTTGATCAAATTACAAACATGTCTTGATAAATTACAATAAAACAAGTTTTCGCGAAGTATGAATTTAACTCAACAATGTTTGAGTTTGTCCAAATGCTTGCAGACTTGCTGGATTTCCTCCCTAGGGAGTTAGTTATATTTAAAATTATATCAACAGAGAGGGAAAACATTTTTGAGAAGGGAATATGGAAGTCTAGGCATTAACATGGCTTATGACCTGTCATTGGCTGGTTTAAGTGGCCACTTTACACACTGTAACATTCACCATTCTGCCCATGTTTGAATATCCACATTTCGTCAACTCTTCCATCTGTTGACTTTTGTGAAGTAAAAGAGCTGAAATCTTTATCGCGTGGGTGAAATTCACCCGGCTGAAACAAATCACCTACTAGGCAACGCTTAAAAAAAAAATTCCAATTTTCTCAATCAATCTTACCCACGTAATAAAGGTTTCAGCTTTTTTACTTCACAAAAGTCAACAGATGGAAGAGTTGACGAAATGTGGATATTCAAACATGGGCAGAATGGTGAATGTTACACAGTGTGTAAAGTGGCCACTTAAACCAGCCAATGGCAGGTCATAAGCCCTGTAAATGCCTAGACTTCCACATTCCCTTTTTTTTAAAGTTTTCCCTCTCCGTTGAAATAAATTTAAATATGAATTAACTTTAATATTTTTTAACTTTTTTGTACACTCTTTCATTAAGTACTAGTAATCACAATCGA